>NW_027094021.1:600000-774583 GCF_019434415.1 Metarhizium acridum | reverse complement strand
ATTTAATATATATAAGATTCTTCTTATTATAAATTTACTTTTAAGTTATAATTAAGTAACTCTTATAAAGGTAAGTAAAAATATAATTATAATCTTTATATTAATAGGTTTATTATAATTATATATATTATTATAAAAAGCTATAAACTTAATAGCTTAATTTCTAAGAATTATAAAAAGAATTTTATATAATCTTATATTAAATATATATATCTCTTTTATAAATAATATAATAATAAAAGAATTTATTATTACTTATAAGTTATAATAATAAAAAGATATTACTAAAGTAAGAAAATTTATATTAAAATATTTAATTAATATTAATAAAGTACTTATAAACTTTAAGCTAATAAATTATATTATATTAATATTAAAATTAAAGTTTTATTATTAAATAATTATTATTATAGAATTTATTTATAAAATATATAAATAAAAGCTTATTAAAGTAATAATACTTAAGATTTTAAAATAAAAGATATATAAAGATTAAAAGAATATAAAATTCTTTTAAGAGTTAATAAATTATTATAAGATATAAATTAAAAAATATACTTAAATAATAAGCTTAATTATTAAATTATTAAGAAAGAATATAAAATAAAAATAAGATAAAACTTAATAAATAATAATAAAAACCTTAAAAGATATAATAATAAAAGCTTTTATTCTTATAATACTTAATCTCTTAAAGAATTATAAAGAGATTATATTAATAATTAATATTAATAATATACAATAAGAATATACTTTATTATAAATTATTAAAGAAAAACGTTATTTAATAAGATATAAAAGTAAAATATAAATAAAACCTAAAAAAAAGTATAATATTATAAAATAAAAGTATAACGCTATTATTTATACTTTAAGAAAGCTTAAAACTTATTTATATAATATTTACTTTATTTTAAAGATTAACTTTTAAGTTTTAATTTATTAAATTAATAAAGTAATTAATAATATATTAAGCTTATTAATTATTAAATAAATTAATTATATTTTATTATTTAATTTTATAATTAAATATATCTTTAAAGCTATTAATAAAATTATAAATAAACTCTTAAAAAAAGAGTTTAACTTATTAAATTAAATAAATTAAAAAGTTAAAGAGAATATAAAGAATTTTATTAATCTTTATTTAAATATATTAATATTTAAGTTAAAAAAGTATAAAAATTACTTATTAAAATACCTTTAAATTATAAAATTTCTCTTAACTTTAAAAAGATTAATTAATCTTAAAAATAATAAATATAAGAAGTTAAAAATAAGAGTTAAGTAATTCTTTATAAAGAATAATTAACTTTAAAAGAAATTAATTAAAATAATAAAAGAATTAATATTAATATTTAATAAATTAAACTATTAATAATTAATAATTAAAAAGATTTATAAGACTATAAGCTATAAAGATATTAAGGTAATTTATTAAGTAATTAAGTAATAATATTAATAATAAATAATATAAAATATAATTAAAGAAATAATAGTATATTATAAGACTTATTAATAATTTATATTATAATAATTATAAGAGATATTAATATTAATAACTTTTAAAAACTTTATAAGTAAAATATATATTAATACTTAATATTTATTATTTAATTATAATTTTAATTACTTACTTAAAGTTAAATATAATCTTATTAATTAAGTAAGTTAAAGTAAAATTAATTTATAAAGTAAATATATTAATAATAAAAAAGTTTTTAAATAAAATACTTATTAGATTTAAAGTTTATAAATATATTATTTATAATAATAGCTTAAAAATATAAGATAATTTAAGAGAAGCTTTTAAGAATATTAAAGCTTATAAAATTTAAATATTAAAATATAATTTAAAAGCTAGTATAATTATAAAAGTTAAGTATTAATCTTTAATTTTAATTATATTTAAAATAAAAGAATTAGTTAAAAAATAATACTAATATTTAATAAAAGTATTATTAATAAATAAAATAATTATTTAAGTATTTTATAAAAAATCTACGTTTTATTTAATTTATAAATAAAAGCTTATATTATTTTTAAAAGTTAAGTTTTTTACTTAAAGATTAATTAAATAGAATAAAATAAAATTAAAATAAAATCTTTTTAAAGTAAAAGTATACTTATTATAATAAAAAGTAAAAAATATTATAAAAGCTAAGAAAAAAATATATAATTTAAAAGAAAATTAATTAAACCAATTAATTACTTATAAGTTAAATGAATTAAAAGAAATAAAGATTAATTAAATTTAAATAATTTTATTCTTATTTATAATATTTAAAAAAGTATTAATATATTTATAATTAAAAAGCTTATTATAAGATAAAATAACTTATTTAAAATTATTAATTATATTATTATTTTAAGAGCTTATTAAATTAAAATATTAAATAAAATTATATTAAGTAAAATAATTTAAAGTAATTATTTAAAGAAGTTTATATTTAATAAGAATAATTAATAATTCTTTATAATAAATAATTAATTATTAAAAGAATAAAAAGAAATAAACTTAAATATTATAAAAAGTAATAAAAAGATTAAAAAACTTTACTTAAGTTAATTTACTTATAATATAAGTAATTAAATAATTAAAATTAAAGATAAAGTTAATTTAATTAAAAATTAAGTAAAAAAGCTTAAAGATAAGAAAATAAAAGTTATACTTTTACTTAAATAATACTGATAATAATATTTTAAGATTAAATTATCTTTTATTATAATTAAAAAAAAAAGATAAGTTTATCTTAATAAATATATTAATTAATTAAAGCTAAAAATACTTATTTTAAAGATAAAATTATTATTTTTACTTATTTTATTTTAAAAAAAAGGTTATAATTAAAGTAAAAAATAAAAGTTAAAAAAAAGAAAATTAATAAATATATTAATAATACTTAAGTACCTTTAAAAAGTAAGAAAACGTTAATTTAAAAAGAAATAAAAGCTTAAAAAAAGAGATAAAAGATAATACTTATATTAAATATAAGTAAGTTAATAAAAGAATTATTAAAATAACTTAAAAACCTAAAAACTTACCTTTATTTTAACTTATATAAATTAATATTAAAAATTATAAAAGTTTAATAAAAAATATATAATTTTACTTTAAAAATTATATAATTATTATATAAAACTTATATAAGTATAATTTTAATATAAGTAATTTTAATTTTTTATAATTAAGTAAAGCTTAAAAGTATTAAATTTTAACTTAAAAATAAAAGCTATTTTATTATTATTTATAATTAATAATATTAATTATTAATAAACTTAATTATTTAATAATTAACCTTAATTATAAGTACTTAAAGCTAAAATAATTAAAAGTATAAAGAGCTTAAATGATTTAATATATTATAAAAATAATTATAAGTTAAGAAAATAATTATTAAATTAAGCTATTATATTAATTATAAAGAGAAAAGTAAATAAGCTTTATTACCTTAAAATAAAACTTCTTATTAAAAAGTTTAATATTACTTAAATCTCTTATAAATTATAATTAATAAGAGATATTATAAAGTAAATTAAAGAAGTTAAAAGAAGTAAAAGATATTAATATTAAGAAAGATAATATAAGTACTTAAAAAAAAGATAAAAGTTAATAAAATAAAATATAAATTAATTAATTATATAAAGTAAAATTAAAGTATTAATAAAATATAACTTATTTTACTTATATTTTAAGTTTAATATTTTTTTTATCTTCTTTATTAAGTTTCTTAATTATTTCATAAGTAATAGCTTTAATAAGTCTTTTATTATTATAAGAATAAAAGTAATTAATTATAATACGTAAAGTATTCTTTAAAGTAATATAAAAAGAGATATTAAAATTAATATATATCTTAATAATTAAAGATAAGTAATTCTTTTTAAGAAAAAGCTTAAATAAAAAACTATAATTAAAATTATAAGGCTTATAAGTTAAGTATAAACGTTATTTATAAAAAGTAATATAAAAGTTATTTTAAATATAATTATTATAAGACTTATATAAATATATCTTAAAGAATATATAATTATAAAAAGAAATTATAATATATTCTTTAAATATAATAATAGTTTTTTTAAAGAAGTTAAAGTAATTAAAGTATAAAATATAATTTAATCTTTTATATAATAAAATAAGTAAAGTATAAATATACTTAAAATAATTAATTATAATTAAAAGAAATTAATTGTTTAAATAAGTTATTTTAATAAAAATAAGAATTATATTATAAAGCTAATAAATTTCAGAGCATTAGAAGTAGTGTAGTTTTGTAGTTTTGTAGTTTTTGTAGTTTCGAATATAAAAAATTATATTAAATCTAATAAAATACTTATAGAATTATAAGTTTTACGAATAACTAGCATAAATCTAAAATTATAAGCTTATAATAAAAAAAGTGGGTCCTTATATACTATTATAAGCCTAAAACTTCAAAAACTACATTTTGTAGTTTTTGTAGTGTAGTGTAGTGTAGTAAGTTTTTAGAAAACTATATAATCTAGTTTTTAAGCTTACAAAAAGCTAAAGGGACCCACTTTTTTAAATAAGCTGATTGGCTATAATATTAGCTATTTTATGTATTTATTATTATAATTCAAGTATTTTATTAGATTTATTATTAATTATTTAAGCTTTTTTAAAAAATGAAAATGTAGTTTTCTTGTTAATGCTCTGCTTAATACTAAACTAACGTTTAATAAAATTTATTCTTAAAACCTTAAGTAAAATAAGGCGCTTAAGGAGTATTTAAAGGATATACTATAAAAGGGATATATATAACTATTAGAGTCTTTAATAGAATACCTAATCCTATAGGTATTAAAGAAGAACGGGAAACTATAACTATATATTAATTATTAACACTTAAATAAGATTATAATTAAGAATTAATACCTATTACTACTTATAATAAAAATTAAAGATAAAGTTAGAAAAGCTAAATAATTTATTATACTTAACTTAAAAGAAGCTTATAACCTTATATAAATAAAAGAAAGCTATAAGTAAATAATAGTATTTTAAACTAATAGAGAATACTATAAATATTTAATAATACCTTTTAAGCTTATTAACGTACTAGTAACCTTTTAAAGAATAATTAATATAATCTTACGAAAATAACTAGAAGTATTTATAGTTATATACCTTAATAATATTCTTATTTATTTAAATACTCTTAAGAAATATAAACGATATATATATAAGATACTATAAACTTTATAGAATAATAAACTCTTAATTAAAGCCTTAAAATACTAGTTCTACTAGAATATTATACACTTTTTAGGGTACGTACTTATATACGAAGAAATATAAATAAGCTTAAATAAGATTAAAACTATTAAGAAATAGCTTATATTAAAGAATTTAAAGGAAGTTAAAGGATTTATAGTATTTATAAACTTTCATTATAAGTTTTTAAGCGAATATAAAGATATTTTATAACCTCTTATAAACTTAATAAAGAAAGAAGTTAGCTTTTAATAAAATAAACTAAAAGTTATAGTATTCTAGAAAATAAAAGATTTAATTACGTTAAAACCTATATTAAAAGCATTTAATTAAGATAAACCTTATAAGCTTAAAATAAACGCCTTAAACTTTATACTAGATAAATAGCTTAAATAATAAGATAATTAGGGAAGATTACACCTAATTATATTCTTCTTAAAGAAACTCTATAAACCTAAACTTAATTATAGGATTTATAATCAGACCTCTAAATGTATTGTATTTTTTGTATTTTTTACTATACTGTATTGTATTGTATTGTAATGTAATATATTACAATACATTACAAGATTAGAATACCTATAAATGTATTATAAGGCTATAAAATATTTAATATTATAAATAAATGCTTATATAAGCATATTATATATTAAAATAAAGCTAAAAATCACGTGATTTTGAATCTTTAAAAAATAACCTTAAAATGTGGATATTAAGCGAGATATTAAGCTTTAAAGTTATGTCTTAAAATAAAAAGTAAGTAAAGCGGGGCGAATTTTCAATTGCTTATAGCTTCTTAATGTAGTAACTTATAATAGTAAAAAGTGGGGCATTTTAAAGAGCTGATTTAGCTCTTTTAAATAATATAAAATTTTTCCTTATAACCCTTATAATTAGCCTTATAATTTTAAGTTAAAAAAACAAGGGTCTTTTTTCCTTAAAATACATTTATAGGTATTTTACTAATGTAATGTAATGTATTTAAATATAATACACGAAAATACAATACAATACAAAATACAATACACAATACACTTGTATTTACTATATTCGTAAGAGCTCTGTTTATAATAAAGAACTTATAGCTATTATTAAGTGCTTTAAAGAATAAAGATACTATTTTATAGAAGTAAAGTATTAAATTAAGGTTTATATTAACTATAAGAATCTTATATTATTTTTAATTATAAAGGATTTAAATAAATAATAGATTAAATAGTATAAAACTCTTATAAATTATAACTTTAAAATTATATACTATAAAGAATCTAAAAATAAAAGAGTAAATACACTTAATTAAAGAGAGAATTTAAAATTAAATAAGTAAGTGAGTAATATACTCTTATTACGCGCTACTAAGAATAAAAACCTTATACTAGGCACTTAAGAAGTTAATATAACCTAGTAAGTTAAGCTAAGTAAAATATAAATATAATAGATTATATTATATATTAAGAATAATAGTTATTTAAATAATTAAGAAACGAAAACGCATTTATTTAAGAAAAATAAGACCTTCTTATATAATAAATGGTAGTATATTTCTAGTATACTTTAAGAGTAGCTTATTAAGGAAATATACGAGTACCTATTATACGAATATTAAGGTATAAGGAAAATAATTAGTAGACTAAGAAGATTATATAACTTTTTAGAAAGTAAAAAAATAATATAAGAAGTTATTAAGAAATATAATACGTATAATAAGATAAAGGTAATATAACACGTATTATATAGTAAACTATAACTAATATTACCACTTAAAAGAGTATAGTAAACTATTATAATAGACTTTATTATTAAACTACTAAAGTTAAAAGAACCTATAATAAGAGTAGCTTATAATAGTGTTCTAGTTATTATAAATCAACTTATAAAATACGCCTATTATATTCTATATAAGAAATTAAGTAATATTAAGGACTTAGCGTATATATTCTTTAAAATAAGTTATTATATAATATAAATTACTAATAAAGCTTATATTAGATTGCGATAAATTATTCACGTTAAACTTTTAAAAATACCTTATAAAAACTATAAAGATTAAATAAAGCTTATTAATAGTATTTCACTTATAATTAAATAAGCAAATAAAAATCTTAAATTAAATACTTAAATAATATTTACGAAGCTATATTAACTACTAATAGAATAATTAAGTAAAATAACTACTATTAGTATAATAGGCTTATAATAGCTCTAAGATTAATAATATAAAAATGTTATTATTTAGGGTAAATTATAGATTTAACCCTATTATTAAGATATATACGATATAAAATGTAAACGCGCTAGTAGCTATAACGTATATAGTAATTATAATAGAAATATAGAAACACTTATAATAGAAATAAATATTTTTATAGAACTAAATAAAATATTACGCGAATAAAAAGAGATTATTAGCGCTAATCCTAAAGGAGAGATATAAAGTATACCTTATTTATAAAAATATTAAAACTAAGTAACCTAGTAATAAACTTAACTAGAAGAAGATTAAACTATTTCTTATTAAACGAAAAATCTTAAATATTAACTATAAACTATTATTACTAAATAAAATAAGAATTCACCCTATATTTTATATATTATTATTAAAGAAAGTATTAGATAAATCTATAATTACTATAAATATTATAATAAAAGATACTAATAAATATAAAGTTAAATAAATACTTAAAGCACGAGAAGATATAAAAAATTATTATTATCTTATTAAATAAAAAGAATATTTAAACTTTAAAAACACCTAAAAACTAGCTAAAAATCTTATAAATTACTTAACGTTACTTAAATAATTTTATTTTTAAGAAACGTATTTTAATTAATCTTTTAAGTATTATTTAATAACTTAATATTAAATCTAATATCTAAGAAATAAATTAAAATAAGATTTAGATTCTTAGAAGAAGTAAGAAGAACTCTTATAATATTTTAAAGCTATTTTACTTTCTTACGTTTTACACGTTTTAACTCTTTAACGTTATTAATATTACGCGTAATTACACGTATTATTTTTTTAAACTATAATTTCTTTTATTTTTATAAACGTAAGACCTTTTAATTCTTAGTTAAGGTACGCTTCTTAGCTTCTTTAAGCTTTCTCTTAAGCTTATAATATTAATTCGTAATACTATAAAGCTATTAAGAGGTTACCCTTATAATATTATAATTCCCTTATTTATCTATTATATACTTTATATAATAACTTAAATTAAAAATAAAGGCTTTATATTAAGGAAATCCTATATAAGTATAATAAGCGTAAGCCTTTATAAAGAATAAAAATAAATTATTAATTATTATAAAAAGAAAGTTATTCTAGTAAAACGAAGAAGTAAATAAAGCTTTAAACTATTATTTTAAGATATAATTAATTAATATAATAGTATATAATAATAAAAGAAAGAAAACGTATAATACCTAAGCTAGCCTATTTTAATAGCCTTAAGGATAAGACTAATAAAGAAGGGGTATAATATTATAAATAACACTATATAAGATATAAGACAAGACTATACCAGCTAAAATAAGTATAACCTATAGGTATAAGAAGAAGGTAAAGGCACGTAACTAGCTACGTAACCTAAAAGGCGATTAAAGAGGTTAATATTTAAATATATTAACTAAGAAGAATTAAACTAACTAAACCTTAAGCTAATTAATTAAGGTTTAAAGGGATTAATAGTTAAGCTAATTAATCTAGAATTATAATAAAGAGATAAACGAGTACTTAAGGAGAAGATATTTCTATAGCTAAATAATTTAAATCTCTATTAATTAATTTAAGTAATAGTCTTACTATTAAGAGTTATACTCTTAATAGCCTTATTATAATATTACTTAAAAAGCTACTCTATAACATTTAACCTAACTTACTTTCTAAGAAACAGACCTACTATGCCTTAGAACCTAAGCCACCGTTACACTTATTTTGTTTTTTAATTATACGAGATATAAGGGATATAGTCTTAAAGCTCCTATTTTACGTAACGTTATTAATCGCGTTATAAGTAGATAGGGTTTTCTAACTACCTTATAAAAAATATTTTAAAATATTATTTATATATAATTAAGTAAAATAAAAATATATTTTAAATTTTTATATTAATTATATATATTATATATATATAAATAACATTTAAAAAGCATTTATTTCTTATTAAATACTTAAAATAAACTAAGTTAATATCTTTATTTTTAGAAATCTTTCAACTTTAATATTTTACTTATTAATTAACTTATAAAGGATATTTTTATAGTATTATAATAAGCTAAAATTATAATATTCTTTAATTATTTTTATAAGCTTATAAGTCTACTTTTAAAGCTCTTATGATTATATATTATACTATAAATATAATTATAATATAATTAAATTATATTAAAACTATAAAAACTATACTATACTATAAACTACACTAAAAAACTATATGTAGTTTTTTTATTAATGCTTTAAGTAAAGTATAGTGTATTTTTAGAAAATTACATAATCTAATTTTTAAGCTTATAATAAGCTAGAAGGACCCACTTTTTATATAAGCTAATTGGTTATAATATTAGCTAATTTATATATTTACTATTATAATTCAAGTATTTTATTAGATTTATTATTAGTTATTTAAGCTTTTTTAAAAATTAAAAATGTAGTTTTCTTGTCAATGCTCTGGGTGCGATACAACACTGGTCTTGTAGGGAATCAAGTGACTGGGGTATTTTGCCCAGTGAGTTGTGTCCCGTATTACTGTTCAAATCGCTTCGCAGCTCGCACTATATCTTATAGCTAGTTATGTCTTCTGTTCTAAGCTTAGATGTCTGCTACAGCTAACGTATAGGAGTTTATACAAGCCGAAGACCATTTGTAAAGCACCAGTAATTATAGCTATAGCGTCTTAGGGTATACTCTATCAAACCCACATACTAAACCTCGCAATAGTGAATAGTAGCTTTTTGCCAAATACTCTATTCCGGGGTGCCTAGACAGATTTGTTATCGAAGCCATTGAATGGCTGATGTACGTCCCGCACATGCTTCTCTGTTATGCCACTACTTGTATTTCTCAAAACTCGAGGGTGAATAGCTTCCTGATAGATATATATACCCTTCTTGTAAAGTGCTGTATTATCTTTCGCGCCATCTATCGGCTTGCTCCTAGATTCAACGCGAGATCGGGACAGCAAAGGTGAGCTTTGAGATGATGAGATTTTCCCCTGCTTGGCAGTATTTCCGCTGGAAGAGTTTCAGGTATTCCCCTGCTACGCTATTCTCTAGGTAGGTAACGAACGAGAACTCTTTCTAGGAGATAGTCATATTCTCTTTTATTTTGAAATGATAGATGGACGGAGCATTCGAGGCCGGAGAGAGGCTCATCGCAGAGCTTGGCTGCTCCCTCAACTGGGCATTTTGAAAGCTACCTGAAGGATACGCTCGTAGTGGAAGCGCATTCTCGAGACAGAGTAACCGCTGGATATATACATGTGCCGATAGATATAGTGTAAATGACCTTGCCGGAAGGAAGGCGTTTACTGCGTACTAGGCCAACTGTGACAAGGGCTCAGTGAGAGCTTCGAGAAACAGCTCAATTCAGCTAATAACAGTCTTTGGTATCAAGGGTCCTTTGTTTTCTCGAGGCCCGGACGGGCTAAAAGCTCTGTAAATACAAGAAGTCGGTCAGTGTTGTGCCCTAATCCCGTGATTGTAGCCCTCGTGTAACCGTGTGACACCAACCGCGCCATGTAGCCGCGATCAACATGAGAATTCAGAGCCAGCCACAAACAAGGCTTTTCTCTTTGAACGAGTAAATATGGAGATGTTTTACCTTTGGGAAGCGCAGCTAAAACGCCACCGCAGACGTGCAACGTGTGGTGTGGCGCAAGGGAGACGAACGAACCCAGCTACAGGGCCGATTAGTCGTCCGGTGCCAAGTTTTATCAGAACTTTAGAAAACTCTATTTCTTTGCGTAAGCTGCCAACACGTGCTGCAGTGGGAGGGGGGGAGCATTTAACCAGATCAGGTACCTACGCGCGTGGCCCCTGGCTCTGGCGACAGCACAACTATCACAAGACAGGTCTTAAATTCATCACCAGCTACCAGAAGTCTGACGTATCCAGTGAAAAATTCTGACTAGCTGTCTTATCATAGCGGATGGGCTGGTGATGGTCACTAAAACACCCCTTGGCGCGCCAAGGTAGTTGGCTATCGCGCTCTATACAAGAAGATACCACCAGTACACCAGTACTCCTTGGTGGACAAATGTATTCTGCCACGGACTATGTGACTCCCGGCCAGCAAGCGGCGTCGTGGTCACAACATGGCGGCCACAGGTAGTTTCTTGGCTGTGTTTAGTGTCGAGCATGTCCAATGTCCAGGCGGCGCAATCCATGCCACGGTGGAGATGGTGGCCTGAGAAATATCTCTCAAACGGCTAGCGTCTGAATTAGTCGTTCCCGCATGAAGAAAACGTGTCAAATCTGCAGCACGGTGTCGATCATTGCCTCAAGCCGAGGAAGAGGCCATCGCGCTCAGTCAGGTGCTCCGTTCAATAACCCGTCGCCGCCCCAGGAGGCCGCAAAACCAACATCGATGCTCCTTGGAGATCCTGGGCGACCTAGAAACCGACCGATAGCTGGCTATATCGTCTGGGCTCGATCTATGCGCTCTGTATTGTTCAGCTCGTGCTCTCATCACCCATGATTGGATGCTCGACCGGACGTCCGGAAAACATGTCGCCCATCACTCCTTCCCAGCCGAGCCCGGCGCAGCAGGCGGCGAACAAGGCCGTAGGCATTGAGGAATACACACTCTGTGCGATTGGTATCGTGGTGACGATAATCCGGCTGTGCGCCCGGGCTACGGCCGTGGGTTGGAAAGGCCTCCGAGGAGACGACTACTTGGTCGTGGTGGCAGTGGTACGGTTTGGCCATTCCGCAATTCGGGGCACACGGCACATGGGTTAACGCATTCCAGGTCTTCTACGCCGTCATGACGACGCTTTCATCGTGTCTCGGCGGCATCGCGGGGGGGCATACAAACGCCGGCCTGACGGACGACGAGCGAGCGGCAATTCTACCCGACAGTCTCGAGTTTCAACAACGGTGCGTTCTTTGCAAAGAGTAGCCAAGACGAACGAGCAGTTTCTGACTCTGAAAATAGGGTGATTGGCTCCAAGTTGCAGATTGGCGGCTGGCTGAGCTATTTGGCGTGTCTCTGGACGCTGAAAGCGTCGCTGTTGGTCTTGTACCTTCGGTTGACGGTGCGTAGAGGCATAGTTCTATACGAGCGTCTTGTTTTGCCATCTGTGAGCTGACACATGCAGCAGAGAGATCTTGGGCGGCACTACGTCGTGCGCGTTTATATTGGCTTTGGCCTGCTTGTTGCCAGCTGGGTCGCCGTGCTGGCAAACCTCTTCCTCGCCTGCCGACCCTTCAACAAGTATTGGCAGATTGAACCAGATCCCGGCAGTAAGTTGGTCGTGTTTGCAATGGTTTAGCCGCAGCGTGTTGACTATTGTACTACTAGATATCTGTCAGCCTACCGTGTCCCGCCACATCGTCTGGGTCAACCTGTCGCTCAATGTACTTACCGACTTCTATCTCATCTCCATACCGGTCCCCTTGCTTTGGCAATCGTCCATGAGAACCCTCAAGAAAGTAGGGCTCATGGTGCTATTCAGCGGAGGCTTGCTCGTTGCCCTCTGCGCCATTCTTCGTTCCAGCCTGGTTTTCAACGTAGGTCCCCCCTTCCTCTTTCCCCCAGACCGTCAAGCTCTTGGAGTCCATTGACCAGTGTGTTGTGTTGTAGCATCCCCCCAGCCGCGGCGCGCGGCTTGCATGTCTGTGGGCTGCTCGAGAAGTCTTCGTCGCGGTTGTCACGACCAACCTCCCCATCGTGTTTCCGCGCTTGGTGCATTGGCTCGCGCCAGTCTTTGGCTCGATACTGTCGCTGGGCTCCCAGAAGATGGAAAAAGTACCAACTGGCGTTCGGACGGTGGGCGGTGGCGGTGGAAAAGGCCCGAGCTGGCTTGGCCGTGGCCCGCCGACTCCAAACCCCATCACGAACCTGACCTTGACATCGAGCGAGGCGGAGAGCATCGACTCCACCGATTTGAAGGCTCTCGACGCCACATGCCTGCCAAGCTCAGAACGCAAGTCGATGGATTCATCGTCCAAAGGCTGATGTTGACAAATCAAGACGCCACAGCGGCGCATTCGCCATCACCACGCGACTGGCCGCCTTGCGCGGCTGAAATTCTCGTCCAATGTGGGAGCGGTCAAGAGTGAAAACTAGAGTCCACCGGCGAGCCACGACCTCCACCATGGCCTCCCATCTCGAGACCCGACGCGTTGCTATACTAGTTACCACGGAGCAATCAGACAAATTGCGGCAAATGGAGGCAGTCAACATGCACTTGACCTCATCACATAGAGTTTGATACACTCATCATGTACAGGGACGCGTCGTACCCCGGAACAATACCGTCACCTGTCCGCGGAGAGCCTAGAGCGACGTCGAGTTCTTCTTCTTACAGGAGCAGTCCATGCCCCGCATCAATTGACGTTGGGGATGCGAAATCCAAGCATCATGACTCGATGGGTCAGCGTACCACCATGCACTGTGGGGAGTCGTACGTTGCCGCATCAATTGACTGTACGAGACACGCGTCGTTTTCCAGGGGATCAAATTCTACAGGCTGAACGGCCCAGGCCGAGCAGAATAGTGCGGGAGCGGCTTAGGATAGTAGACGGTTCTCGTGGAAGAGTTATTGAAGCTAGTTTTCACCAAGACAACGCCTTAAGAGATCTACGCTTATATAATTTACTTGTTAGACTTGCGCGCAAGGAAAGATCTCTGTAGGCTAGGGCGAGGTGCTAATCGAGCGCGGGTAGCCGTTGGGCGTTTGCCAGCAACCAGCTCTAGGTTCCAAGACAGCCGGGCAACTGAGCGACCGCATGTATTAACCCTACCAAGTGTAAATTTTTTGTATAGACGACAATAACAGGCCCGGCTGGTAAAATCACGAAAGTGTGGCGACGCTATAAAAAAAAGAAGGAAGCTTAGAATACACTATCCCGTTGTAAATAAAGGACTGCCGTGTAATACCTTGCCTCATTCATACCCTGGGAGTCTTTTTTTATTAGTAGAAGAGTACGACGTTGGTTTCATTCAGAAACATGCGTAATAGATGCCACCTCAATAATGAGCACTCGTCACCAAGAACATTTACTTACTCGAGCGTTGGGCGGAAGACGTAAGCCGCGATGCCAAGCAACGGGCTGCATTATCGAAAGACGGGGAATCCCATGACAGAGGCGGTCGGATTTAGAACCTAGGATTGCAATCGTATCAGTCTTGCCATGTCGCGGATTCGACGCGCCTAGTCGATGTCATGAGAGCTGCCAGAAGGGAAGCTCAGTGACCGCCGCATGTTCATTAAGCATTCCTCAACGCCAGCACCAGCATACACGGGTTTATTCAACAAGAGTTACAAAGCGCGACCAACTGGAATCTAGGCCCGGTCTAATTGGTGGTGGCCACAAGGCTTCTATCGAGGCTGATGCGAGGGACACTTCAGCTGCTCCGGGGCTTGGAGCCGGAACCGCCACTCGACGACCATCATCACATGATGGATTTGCCATGCATGTATTTCGTGGAATATAAGTCGGACATTCCCAGGGCGGCCATCAGCCATTCAGACTTGTCAGTTTTGGGGGAATTTACACCTGCCTTGATTCCAGCTTCATTCTCGCAACAAGATGAGTCCGTCTTCGTCCATGCTGGCATACCCAAATGCAGCCTTCTAACATCTCACCCAGACGTTTCAGATGGAAAAGTCATCGGCTACGAGACTGGAGAGATTCCAGCTCAAGGCGCAGTGACCATCGAGCTCACGGTCGGCGTTCCTGGTATTCCTCTCCAGGCATGCATTGATTCCCAGTACAAAGACAGTCTGGCCATGGACAAGCGCCCGGGAATGTACATGAAGTACTTGCCATTCCGCTACGATGAAATCACCGCCAAGCAATTCACCGGCGGCTCTTATCTATTCGATACCTGGGAGAACGCCAAGGAATACGCCCGCTGGCTGCGTGAGGACTACGAGGTCGGCGATGAGCCCAAGACCAAATTTCTCGAGCGGCCGCTATTTGAGGAGCCGAGCTGTCGGGTTTGGAAAGTAATCGGCGCGCATAGCTTTGTTCCGATCGAGGAGCACGCCGTTGGTCGCCTACAATACTGGTCCTACGACGCTGCGGATGCGGAAACAACTTTGCGCGAGCATTGTCAGAAGTTGAAGGACGCGGCTGAGGCACAGAATGCTGCGGCCTTTTGGCTGTTTTATAATGCTGAAGATAAAATGTTCGGCATTCAGCTGGCTTTTAGGAAAGAAAGGGGAAATGACGAGTCTTCGGCAAGGAAAAGTGTCGCCGCCGTGGCGGCCAAGCCGGGTTTGGAGCAGTTGTTGCCAAAGGATTTTGTTTCCAAGTCCTTGTTTGACCGCTCCGGTCTTTTTTTGACCATTTGGCTGCCAAAGTCTCGCGATGCTGGAGGATCTGCGCGACTCATCCCAAACTATCCTCTCGTGCCCGCTATTACGCAGCTGGAGTCCTAACAGCCGGCCAGAGAGTAGTTCGCATTCGGAATCTTTGATAAGTTTTGACCTGTAATTTAGTTTTGATTATTTTTTTAATCAATCAAATCTAATTAGTAATTAAATTTTACTTGCTCCGCTTAAGCCTCATCTTGGAGCAAGCCTCACCGAGTGGCTGGTATTGGCCCTTGATGTATGTAAAATGGAAACCTCTGGTGCTTTCAGCTATTGTGAACCGCTTAATTATTTAATTTACTTACCTGGAAAGAGTTGAGTGCTCCCGCAGACTCTCAGCTGTAGTTGGAGAGTTAATGGTGCGTGAATAGACAGGGTTGCTACAAGCAGAGTCCAATGTCAACAGGCCTTATATTCTTGATTTGTGTAACACGGGCATTGCTCCTACGATAGGTCGTGTTCCAACGTAAGACTGCCGCAACGAAATTGCACCTGTGCCAAATGGGGGGTTCATTCTGTGAAGCAGTAAGGAAATAAAGATTCCACAGCTCGCCAGTAAATCCACACCCGGCATTCGGGATGACTCGAGTACGAAACTAGTGGTTCAGTTCAATTCCAGCTTTGCCAATGTTGGGCCGAACATTTGCGGGGGTCATGGGGATCTAAGACTCCGTGACAAGAGTAAATGGTAGCGTATGGATTTCGCAGTCAGACATCGAAGCTGTGCGGGCGCGCTGTGACTGCTGATATTGTCGTGAGCAGAGTTGGTTGGCTTCACTTCGGAGGGTACGGGGAGAGGCTAGGTAGTCCGGGGTCATACATCGTGGTCTTGTATCAAATCATCCATATTAGATGAATTTTCCAAATCTTCTCGGCAACAGCAATGGTTGACATTGTAGATGGCCCAAATGAGAATCGTGAGATGGCCTTCATTTAGCATATCAGCGCTGCCAGCAATGAGTGGAATCATATTGCGTATTACCGAGCCTTTAGAATCAGTCTTATTCTTCCGTTTAAAGTCACCAAATGTAGCGTCTGAAACGCGCGATGGTGATAAAGAGGCTCTAGCGGCTGACAGATGTTGTCTAATACTATCCATATCAGAAGGCTCTGGGGTTGACGGGCCGTCTTGAAGTTCATATTCGTCTTGGTAAATATTGTCATCGATAAGATGTTGTTCAAGGTTGTCGTCGTATGCGGATGACCGCCTAGTTGCTGAAGAAAGGCTTGTCGCACGACTGTGGTCACTGACTTTGCGACGAGACGGAGGATAGAAGTCATGTTATAGGGTAGGGAACAACAGAGGGTTCTGGCTGCTATGGCAGGATGAGTCTATATGACACCAGAATCTCAACGGTTATTGTCAATCTTACCGTTCCAAGATGGCCAAGATCTGGCCCGCCGTGTCTTGCAAATGCAGCAATATCTCCAGATGATACGCCAACGAATTCCATACCTTTTGGAGGATGATGCCCTGGTCGATTGTTCCGTCGATCGAGTTCTCGCAAGGCACGAGAGAGGTGGATCTTTGTCAAATCATCCCAAAAGCAAGGCGAGAAGTTGGAGACACCACGACAACCTGTCCTCGGCTTCTTTGGAATAACATGGCCTTGCTAGAGATGGTCTGCAATTCCCCTTTTTCCATTTTGTCCACTCGCCATAAGCGACGAAGATAGGGTGGGAAGAATAAATTGTCAAGAGGGCGGCCACGTCTGCGGTCAGCGGCCTTCATAGGCGCCAGAGAATCTGCCCGTGGCTCACGATTAGCGGAGAGCATATCGTATTTCAATGCAGAGGAAGCTCGTTTTGCGAGTGGAAGCCATTCGGCCAGCCATTAGCCGCCTATCAGGGACTGGCCGAACATGTGCAAGATGCCATCATATGAATGCAGGCTGCGTGCTGAAGCGGGAATGAGAAGTCCCAAATGGGGAGAGTTTATCCTGTGGCTTAGACACCAGACCCGATAAGTTATTACAGGGTAATTCAGTACCCCGTAACTCCGTAGAAGCTATCCTATCTGTATGGTCGCGCCTTTATGAGTCAGCTAGTTTTGATACAGATATTTTGATGAACTCTGCTTAGATATATCTATTAATTAAATAGGCTATCAAATAAATATTATCCTGTGGTGCAGATTGATAAATCTGGTGGGGTTCGAGCGGTGTTTAGGCTTGGATGCGGCGTATGCGTTGTTCTGGTCATTTTGCTACTTCGAACTTCCGCAACCCATTGCGCAAGATTTGTTTGATAGAAAAATTAATGTTGTTTTATGCTGATATATTTTGTTTGGTCAGTCACACAAAATAGAGGGGTAAACACACACGCACACAAAATGAATAAGTTGTGGCGTGGCCACGCCCCAGGTGCCATTTTGACATCCTCAGCGCCACCCCATCTTCATCCTCACACATTCCATACACGTCACCATAGAGTCGCAGACGCTGTCGCAGATTTGCTATTTGGGTCTGAGCGGAAAACTAGACCTTAATCTCGACTTTTACGCGCCCGGATGGACTCGGCCGGTAAAGGACCTTCGCCAGCCGTCGGCCGCTCCAATGTCGATGCTTTTCTGGCCACACTCTCCCCCTGGGATCTCCTGTATCTTCGCGGCAAGTTTCGCAGCGGCGGCATCCCCGTTACTGGTCTGGCTGGACTACCAGATCTGCCCGCCGAGATACTCTCCTTGATCGTCATACAGCTCACGCTAGACGACATTGCGAACTGCCGGCTGGTGAGTCGCGACTGGTACTCGTCGTGGACCCAAGGAGCCGTCATCACAGCACTGAGTCATTTCTTCTTCCCCGGCCTCATAGAGAAGCATAAACAGCTCGGCAACCCTCAATCACCACAGAAACTTGTCCAGGCGTCCATGGCAAAGGCCCTTCGAAGACGGCACGCCCGGCCAAGCCGCTCATCCTTCATCCTCTGGAGAGAGCGACACTGTCCGGTGTTCAAAAGGCCCGGAGAAGAAGCAGAAGAGCCTTTGAATCGTTGTCGCTTATCTTTTATGTCAGAGGGACCGGGTGCTTTCTACGACAGGGGCCGCCTGGCATGGCAGGCAAACGATCTCAAGATTGTCGTGGACGATTTGCGCACATGTGAACGCCACGACTGTAGCTTGACAGAAATGCATCTTCGGGGCCAAAACTTGATGATTCAGGGAATGTCGCGTGAGCTTCTCGTGTTTGTTGCGAAGCGAGGTGGCGCTGGATCCAACTACAATACGATGTGAGCGCGAGACAGCCCACCTATTGTGCCGGTCTACTAACTTCGTCTAGGCAAATATGGCACACCGATCTGAAAGACTGGAGGCGTGTTACGCTACCTGGCCCTTTTGCTAGATGTTTTGTCCAAGGCGAGCGAGTAGCATTCGTCACAAGACAACATTTGGTGGTAGCTTGGTCCTGGAAGGGCGGGGCTACCGAGATCGACGTATCTGGGGAGATGAATCGGCCGCCCGAGGACTATGAAGGCCCGAGGTCACGCCCTGGTGTGATATTGCACCCCGAGAAACTAGACACGTTATATGTGGCGTCTATGTTTGGGTCAAAACTGGGTAAGTCGGCCCGCCTTCCCCCAAACTTTGTCTTTCTGCACTTTGACGCCAACACTGCCACCTAGATTCCGGCGGAATTGGACAATCTCAGAAACGCCGCTTTTTGATGTCTGTGGTTCGCTACGAAGGTGGTCAACCAACCAAAAGATGGCAGGAACTCGTCCAGGAAGACTCGCTAAGCAACACTTACGACGACCACGACTCCATACAATTTCCCTTCCAGGTCACACTGCCATGTTCGAAAATGGGCCCCAATGGGCTATACAATCTCGGCACAGTACTTACGGCCAGCGATTTGGGAATTGACCCTGTACAAATCGTAGAACTCGCGACTACAGCATTCAACGTCTACAAGGAGTCATTCATACAGCGCAAGTTTGTGAAAAGCGGTGGAAATGGCATCATCAACCGGTTGCAGTTACACTATGAGCCGTCGCTATTTGGCCCATGCGATCAGGAGGAGCTGCTGACGACATGGTCACAGGAGCACGTTTCCATCCCTCGGTTGGTGCATTTGGACTCTGCAGATCGACGACCAGACCCTGATAAGGTGGCGGCGGATGATGTCGTCTTGTTTCTGAAGGAATTGGATAAGTGCGTGCCAGTGTCGGAGCATTGCTGGATATTGGGCGACGAAGACTTTCAGATACACGTCACGTCGCAGGGTATCTTGGTGTGGTCATTTACCGAGGAGACGAGGTTGCCGGTTATGAATGGTCCAAGGAGCCTGGAGGGACCTCAAGGCTGACTGATCCTATACCGCCAACTTATTTTGAGCCGTTTGCGGGGCGATTCACTTATTAATATGTCAATTCAGTATCCACAGGGCCCCGGGTAGCAGCTGGTGACGTCAAGTGACATTAAAAATAGCGAAGATTATAGCGTTTATGATATAGCGTTTTGTAACCTAGATTTTTATGGGTACTTATATTATCATATAAAATGTTCAGGGATTCAGGTACCATGTAAAATCAAGCTTTTAATTGGGTGCTCATCCCCGCAGCTACATAATTGTAGTCTTCGCTGCCTTGCCAACATGAACCCCACAGATGTCAGCATCGAGACTGACGAGCATTTGAGGGTACAGCGCCCGGAATGGGTCCCGCTTTGGTGCCCGTCGGGCCATTTTAGGGAGGTGCTTAGCTGCGCATCTCCTTGTGTGTCCCGGAATATGGCGAACATGAAGTGTCAAGTGCCAATTGATTGCACGTGGCTTGCGGACGTTGGACCAGCCGGGTGGGACCTGTGATAACTAGTAGTTATATCATACCAGATAAGCAAGCATGCACTACGGAGTACCGGGAGAGTTCTCCACGTTTGGTAGTGCAGCTGGCAGACCTATAACAGGACCAACCAGTATCACACTCCTGCCCCAGGGCATTGACGCGGTCTGGCTTTTCGTTTTCCCGTCGGCGCCACGGAAGACTTTGGAATGATCAATGCCTACGTAAGCGGCTTGTACTCGGCAAAGAAGCCGTAGAGGTGAGGGGCAGCTTTACCATGAAACCAAGTCAACTCCGATTACGTGACATTTGCTGGCCAGCACATCAATCATCAACAGGCCCCTTGATAGTCAGCCGCGTTCCCTCCATGGCACCTCAAGCTCCTTGACCCAAGCGCTCAGCCGCTGCCAGTGTGACCTAATCTGGTCCACTCGGTGCCACTTCTCCAAGGTCATGCAGCCTCCCCGTGGCCTCCCCACCGCCTAGCCTTGGCCCCAGTGCCATCTCGAGCTTCCGTTATCGCAGCCCAGTCCAACATCCAGTCACCCTAATTGCTTGCACATCCCCTGTGCAGTGTCTCTCTGTTTTTCCATCTCCTCTTTTCTCAACGGCATAAACACGAAACATTGAAAGTCTCCTTACTCTACTGCGAACGTTTCCAACGGCGGCCGTCATCGGTGTTATCGGAGACGATGACGATGCTCACGTCCTCATCTTCCGATGCCCTCAACCGCGCCGCCCCAACCCCCATCGCCCGAGTCATAGATAGCGAAGCGTCATCAACCATCAGCGCCTATGACGACGACGACAGCTTCGACCAGGAGTCGGCCCAGCGCCGCCGCCTACTCTGCCAGAAACAAGTTGTGCGCATCACCTCCCTGATATTCGCCACCTGTGCTGCCCTCTGTGCCGGCTCCATTGTCGTGTTCTCGCTATACGCCCCGCGATTCCAGTCCCGCCTACGGTACACCCAGTTCCAGGTCAATGGCGTCGCCATCGCAGGCTCCGTGGCCATGTACCTCCCCATCTCCGTCGTGGGGTACGTATGCGACCGCGTTGGTGTTGCACCGCTCTCGCTCTTGTCAGCCGTCTTATTCGGAACCGGCTACGGTACTGCCGCCGCGATATACCGAAAGCTCGATGTCGACTACAACGTCCTCGGGAAGCCGCATGGCGTGGGAAATGAATGGTCGTACCCGGCCATGATCTTCGCCTTTGTGTGCGTCGGCTCAGCGACCTGCAGCATGTACATGGCTTCGGTGTCGACATGCGCAAAGAACTTTGGCAAGGGCAAATACAGAGGGCTGGCTCTGGCCATGCCCATCGCAGGATTTGGCCTGAGCGGCATGTGGTTGAGCCAATTCGGGAGCCGCTTCTTGTACGAAACGAAACCCGACGGGTCCAGGGGCGATATTGACGTATTTCGCTTCTTCCTCTTCCTGGCCATTTTGCTCTCCGTCATGGGCTTCCTCGGCTTCTTCTTGCTGCGTGTCGTCGATGAGCAGGACCTCATCGAAGAAGCCATCGAGGAACTGGAATCGAGCGGTCTGCTCAATGGCAGCACGCTTCTCGGCCGGGCACAGCCGGGCTACGGCTCAGCCGCTTCCGTGGGCAACCAGGCAAACGCAGAATCCGGCCCCTTGCTAGACCCATCAAAGGACGATGACGCGCTGTGGAAAAAGAATCGGGTTCTCAACGTGGAGACGCTTCAGTTTCTCACAGACCGTACTATGTGGCAATTCGCCCTGGGCTTTTTGCTCATGATTGGTCCTGCGGAAGCCTTCATCAACAACCTTGGAACCGTCATCGGCACCCTGACGCCTCCCGAAACTGAGGGCTTTGGCAAGACGACCTCGGTCGCTACACACGTCTCCATCTTTGGTGTCACCAGCACCATTTCACGACTACTCATCGGCAGCCTTACCGACTTGCTTGCTCCCGCCCCGGAGACGCAACACCTCCAGCTCTCCTCCTCCCACCACAGCATCCACCAGTCTTCGCGGCTCCAACGCCTCACCATTTCTCGCGTCACGTTCATCCTCTTCTTCGCAATGCTCATGTCTGTAGGCTTCATATTTCTCGCCTCCGGGGTTGTGCAGAATCATGCCGACCGCTTCTGGGTTGTTTCTGGTCTAGTAGGAGCTGGCTATGGTGCCGTCTTTAGCTTGTCGCCTCTGATTGTCACCATTATTTGGGGCGTAGAGAACTTTGCCACCAACTTTGGCATAATCGCCATGTTGCCAGCTCTGGGGTCGACCTTTTGGGGGCTCATTTACTCGGGTATCTACCAGGCGGGCGCCAAGGGGTCCTCGCCACCGTCCGATGGCACGGGCGACGATTTGTTTTGTTACGGCAAACATTGCTACTCGGCGACATTTTGGGCCGCGGGAATATGTGTCTGGCTGGGGTGTGTGTCGGTGTTGTTTGCATGGAAAGGTAGAGGTGGTTGGAAAGAACGGGAGATTGTTATTTGAGAATCAATTTTTTTCTCCCTTTATTTCTTTTTGGGGGGAATCAGCAACATGTACGGAGTAAAGCGCCTAGAGATACTGCGTCACATGTACGGAGTATGCCGCATCATTTTTTCACGTGGAGTTTGGCCGGAAATTTTAATCTGAGCATTTCTGCCTTGACGAATCATTGCTGCGTAAAAGTAGCAGCTTGTTATTGACCCGGGATGCTATCCCAGTCGGCAAAATTAACCTACGGCTGCCCCTTGTCAACCATCTAGGTCCCCAACTCAAGTAGTCCGGCTATTGAGCAGCGACAAGGGTCATTTCCCGCTTTGCGAAATAGCCAGGATGTTGCTAAGCATCTTTCATACGAGCTCAAGTGGAAGTAACGTGTCGATTTCATGCTTGGACAACGGCATCTTTGACCCGAGCAGGAACGAAGTTTGCCGTTTGGAAGTCCGTGTCGGCGATCCTGATCTGCATTCGTTGGCCATCCGATCATGGCTAGAAATTCCTCCATGTCTGGCCCAAGCCGACGGCTATGCTGCAAATGAAGCCAAGTCGCGAATTATATCTCAGGGCGGAGCCGAGATGATGGTCGTAGTGGGCTCCTTTGCCCGTCGGCCGTGATGGGACCTTCTCTGGCCGCTCAGCCCTACGGGGAAATGGCTGGAGAGATTGCATGAAATATGCCAGATGAATGAAATGAGGTGGAGTTTGTAAAAAGAAACAAGGGATCAAGGAAAGATGGGGGGAGTGGGAAGACAGATTATATAAAGATGTCGTGCGACGATGAACCCGTGCCCTGCACTGCAGACTTTCTCGCACAACTTTTGGTTTTTTTTCTTTTTGTTTGTTTTTCCCTGGCGCCGGAAAATTGCGAATTGAATAATTGATATAGCACACGCTATCGAACGGTCCGAGATTTGCAACGAGACGTTGGCCATGGCGCACAACATGAGGCCCGAGGGCGACTGGGAGAAGGGGCTCTGCGGCTGGGCTGGGTGCGGCAACTGTTTCTTGGCCTGGTGTTGCCCGTGTGTCAGTAAGTTTGTGTGTCTTTTTCCATCCTTCTCGCTTGGATTGCATGCTCAAGTTTTCCACGCAGTCTTTGGTAAAACATCCGGACGAATCGACCCCGACGCCGAGACCAAGGAGTGCGTCACCTTTGGTGCCATCCACCTCATCACCGGCTGTGGCTGCTTGTGCGTGTTTTCTTTCCCGACGTGAATATAGATAGGCATGGGGGGTTCTGACCAGCCACGCGTTTTTAGGTACAACATGTTCAAGCGCGAGGAGATCCGGCAGCGGTACAACATCGAGGGCAGCCTGTGCGGCGACTGCTGCACGAGTTACTGGTGCATATGCTGCGCGCTCACGCAGCAGGACAACGAGGTCAAGGGCCGCGAGACTGTCACGGGGGCGTACCAGGCTCAGCCGCCCATGATGGCGGTTCCTCAGGCGTGAGGAGGCGGCAAGTGTGTGCGTGTTGTAAAATGGTTGCGCGATAGTTTATCAGGGTCGGCCTTTGGGCCATGGAGGGGGAACAAGGTGTAGTAATGGCGACTTTTGGACCGCATATCCCGATATCTCAACGTATAAATGTGGCCTTTAGACACTCGACATAGGAGTATTGTGTTGCGGAGCGTCCCGCTGCGGCAGCATCGTCTTTTTTGCATTCTGCGTATCCTGGTGTTAGGTTTAATTGAGTTTTGAGTTTTGTTTGAGAACTAGCTGTTTTCTGTGCCATGTTTTTGGAAATTACATGGTTGGCTTTTTGGGCTGTTTTGTTGGGACGGGAATGTGAAGATATCTCGTCGGTCGTAGGTGTAGGTGCCATTGCCTGCGGCATCTGCTTTCAATAAGGTTATTTGGCGTTCCTCGGGGTTATGCTTCATCTGTCGCTGGGCTTATAGGCTGTCTCGTGAGGAGTAAAGGCATGGTGGTTCTTACCAAGGAACCCCCCGTTGGCCGGAAATGGCATATATCCAATGTTGAGGCTTTATAGATAGTGCGTCGACGTTGCACAACAAGTCAATTTAGAATCATCTGGCTGGGTTTCTTATTTGACGGTAACCGGAACCAGGCAAGACGACCGTCGCTGTGGTTCGTTTCTCTTCCTGCCTCACCGCCCATGGGAAGTGTTGATCATTGAGTCGGCGAAGCCACGGATGTCGCCGCTTGAGACTTCCATCCTTCGTTCCAACCTCGAACTACGACTTTTTTTCTTTCCATCGAGTGGTTTCGTGCGTCGTGTCAACTGCGGCAGTTGTCAATGTAAACAAGGAGTTGAGTCAGGTTGACACAAGTTGCCTCCGACCAAGTTGAGCATCAGATTTGGACACCGGTGACGGCCGCGCACGACGTTCTGTCGGCAGCGGCCAAACAAGACCAATACACGCAGTCTCCAATGCCAGCTACCACGGCAGGCTAGTCTGTCAGGGGGTTGTGCTGGGTTGTTCTGGCACGTCAAACGGTCCCAAAGCAACCCATGTGAAGCGGGTTGCGTCGTCAAGTACGTAACACGGCGAGCAACTGATTGATACGACCCTGTGCCGTCTCGAGCTCGGCCAATGCCGTTCAATATTGTAGAAGCATTCCTGCCCGAACTGGAAGAGTCACCTTTTCCCCTGCCAAGCCGCTGTCCCTTGGCCGCGTCGGCCCATCTCCGAGGGCATCGAAGGCGCCTTGAGGTTGCATCCAGCCGAGTCAATGTATGTAGTTCCAAACGCAAGTCGGTACGATCCTCCAGCCTTAGGCTTGGACCATATTGGCGGTTGTTGTTGGATCAATGGGGGTCTGACGATAATCGCATTCACCCCACAGGCGGATCGGCCGCGTACATGAAATCTTTGGCCACCAAGCGCAGATTTCATCGTATCCCTAGATTTTACATGGGATACGAAGATTTCAATGCCGTGGCGAGTTGCTGCAGGCCGCGTCCCGTTGGTACATATATCAAAATATGCCCCTCTCACAAGGGAGCCGTGAAGGAGACTATCCCGCGTCTTGAGCTGGTTGCTGACGCTCGACCTGGCTGCCATGCCGTGCTACGTTGCAATGGGAGCATTGTATCAGCGCCTGGCGTTCCCAAGCTCGAGCGCCAGCACACTCATCGGTTGGCAGATACTACTCGGCTTTGCGGTCGACAGCTCGACGGCTTTCGCCTCGGCCTTCTTCTCCAAGTCGCGAGTATCCGCCGTGTACATCATCTTTGTCTTTCTCGTTCTGTCCATTGCCGCACAGATTTACGCTTCAGAGTCCAGGCCGCATCCTCGGCATGCGACAGTCGCGGCGCTCTCGTTCCTATTCCCCAGCTCCAACAGCGTGTACTTTACCCAGCAAATGTCCTTGTGGCAGCTTGCCGGCCTTCCGGCGGACCTTGGCAAGATGCCCGCCGAGACGGCCGGGCTCTTCTCTACCTCGTACTCGGTCAGCCAGAGCAATCTGTTACTCTTCCTTGGCTTCGATATTCTCATCTATGCCGCGGCTGCCATTGGGGTCGAGAAGACTCTTCACGGCATCCATTACCGAAAGAGGCGGTTTACTCCACGGCCATCAACCGACTCGACGGGCGCCGTTGTACAGACTCGTGAGTTGAGAAAACGATTCAAACCAAGCTTGTTGTCGCGGATATGCTGCTGCTGTTGCTTTTGCCGTAGGAAAAAGACGGTCGCGGCCGTAGACGGCATCGGTTTCGAGGCGCAAAAGGGCCAGATTATGTGCTTGGTCGGGCCCAACGGTTCGGGCAAGACGACGACTCTCCATATGATGTCGGGCTTGATTAACCCAACCGGAGGGTCCGTCTCGCTGGAAGCCGCGCCATCGTAGGTCGGTATCTGTCCATAGCGCAACACCCTGTGGGATAACCTGACGGTCAAGGAGCACGTCCGCATCTGCAGCGGCATCAAGTCTGGTAGTCGGTCCAGCCAAGAGCTGGAGCAGTTGATCGGGCAGTGCGATCTCTCCCCCAAGCGCGAGTTCAAGGCCAGGGAGCTTAGTGGTGGCCAGAAGCGCAAGTTGCAGCTGGCCTGCATGTTTGTCGGCGACTCGTCCGTGTGCTTGATTGACGAGTGTACGTCCGGGCTGGATCCCCTTTCGCGGAGAGCAATCTGGGAGATTCTCCTCCAGCAGCGGGCCAAGCGCAGCATCATATTCACGACGCACTTCCTGGACGAGGTCGACGTTCTCGCCGACCACGTTGTTCTTCTTGCCGGCGGCAAAATCAAGTGTCAGGGCGCACCGGCTCAGCTTATAAAAGCCAGCACGGCGGGGGATATAAAGTCCTTGTTCCTCCGTCCGCGCCGGATCTGGGCCACCGGTACCCCCCTACGACGCACCAGGACAAGAAGATTGCAAAGCAAGAAGTGAACAGAATCGAGGGGATAGATGGAGTTTAGGGGTGTTACGTTATCAGGACCTATCCACGTCATGCGAACAATATCAGGAAAACCACGTCAATCATCATCCATTGAAAATTCTGAAACAGGTGGTTTATGATTCTGTGTTCGCTTCACTATTATTGCCATTGGCATTCTCCAATTCGGCGTTGGAGTAGCTAACACAAAGAGAGAATTATGGCCCGTATGGGCAACCCGTACTAGCCCCTCTTATGCCTTGCCTACACCCCTTGTTCACTTGTTGACCACCGGCTTAGCAATCTTTCCTTGATTCTTATTCCTTGTATACTTTGTATCCACCCTCCGGGGCCGGGTATTCGCCGTAGCCGCCCTCTGGCGCTGGATACGACCCATAACCACCTTCCGGAGGCGGATAACTTCCGTATCCACCAGCCGGAGGAGGATAATCACCATATCCGCCCTCTGGAGGTGGATAATCACCGTAATCAACGGGGTTGGCCTCCGGGTCCGGTTCGGGGACCGGCGAACCGAAGACAGAAGCAACGGCCGCGGCGAGGAGAGCGACTAGTGTAGTCTTCATGACGAGAGTACGTAGGCTTTGCTGACCTCGAGTAGATTAGATAGTCGAGTGTGGGTTCAAGTGACTGAATTAATGAATGCAGTTTGTCCAGATGGATTTATTTTTATTGTTGAAGTGTTATTGTTCCTAGAGGAAGAATCCACGACATTTAAGTCTGGCATGATGGCCGTGGCAATTGCATTTGAGGTTGGTCCAATATCAGACTATTCAAGCCTTGCGGGAACTGTTCATCTCCGACGTTTAGCTACTTATGGCGGCGGTGACGAAGTGATATCAACCATGACGCCACTTCTATCAACGAGGCTCGAGACTCTTTTAGTCACGTCTCACTGCAGGACAGCAGTATGCTTCTACTAAGAGCCAGTATTTCTCAACCCGCGGAGGCCATGGTCATTCATGGGAACTCTTGGTTGGTCAATAGACGTAATTGACGATCATATGAGCCCTAGCATGCAAATTCGCCCAGTTTTTAATATCAAGCAGCTCCTCTCCAGAGGGAATTCGGCAGTCGTCATGCAGCGCAGCCCAATAAGCACGGTGGCTGGTAATTATGCAGGTGATGGCTGTCAGCCATTTCCAAACCGGTCTTTGATCAGGTTCAAGACCGGCATTACCATCCCCTTTTTCCTTCTGCCAGCCCTACCATCCGCAAAACGTTGTCGGACAAGCTTCAATTGCGGGCGGAGCTATTCATCAGCCGCAGCTCTATAGTTCCCGAGCTACCTGTCCGAAAACGCCATAGGGCCGAAGGACAAATGAGATCTCCGCCTACCCAGCGCCCGACCGTAATAGACACATCGAGGCCCTCGTATTGGCCATCTAGCGTCGCGACCGATGCCAAGTCAGAGGCTAGAAATAACGAGGTGCCACATTTGTCTCAGTAGAGGCATCCCGGCCCAACCGGCTGGCTGCAGCTGAGGGATGGGGAATGTCGTTTCTTATAGCTCTAAGCACTATGCAGGGAAATACTGGCTTTATTGGTGCAAACAATGATTAGCTTACTTGACTCTGGCAGATTGTCATTAAAGCGGTGTGCGAGAGCTGAGACAAACATTCCGATTCTCCATCGAACAATGCATTTTATCGCCTCTCACAGGTTTCAGTTCGTCGCAGCACGGTGAACTACGATCAAAACACAATGTCCAAAGAGCCAGGTCAGCACCGCTTATTACCAAGCAGCGCTGGCGATTCAGAAGATGATCTAGGGTTGTCGCAACACGAGGTGCTTGGACGGAGGAAGAAGTCGAGGTGGTTCGCCAAATCGTGCTTCTTCGCCTCGGTCTTTGTAGTCGCCTGCATTCCATCTTTCTGGGTTGGAACACGAGTATCCATGCGAAAAGCATCGGTAGATGCAGAATGCGCAGCATATGCTTCACAATGGTGTAAGCGACCTCAAGTCGGCCAGTGAGCTCTGCGGTGGAACTGATAGAACTCAGCTCCCGTCCTGAGGGATGTATCCGTTAAATATGAGACCCAAGTATTCAATGGCTCATTTATGAGAGAAAATATTTACAGGCAGCAGGGGTCCCCAGAGGTAGATAAAGCCTGGGAAGATCTAGGAGTGGACTGTAAGAAACAAAGTCTTAAAACTCAATCTCTCTTGTTCTAATCCTCACAGATCGAGCCGGGATTATCTCGTACGAAGATGGTTTGGCCAGTGGATTAAATCCTTACTTTGTTCAGAGAGCAGCCAAGTACGGTGAAGGATTTCTCGTCAATGTGGAAGGAATGCATCATTTGCATTGTCTCGTTGGTCGCTTCTCCTGCTCAGATAACCTCCAAAAACTAACATCCTCTCTTCAGAACCTCGTACGAAAATCTCTCTACTTCAATTACGACCATTACAAGCAACTAGGCGAGCACGAGTTTGTAAATGAAGATGTCATCCTCCGCCCTCATATCAGTAGGTGCCTTGGCCCGAACCTCCCCTCGGGAGAATATCCTACGCCGTCCAAGAACTATACTTACCTCGAGGTAGCCCATTGTCTCGACGCCATTCGTCAAGTCTTGATGTGCAATGTTGACACGGGGGTGCTTGGTCAGGTGTGGGCGAATTCGGAGAAGCCATTTCCATTCCCTGACTTCAATACAAATCACAAATGTAAGAATTACGATGATGTCAGAGAGTGGGCAATGAAACTACAGGTAAAGTTACATCAGAGATTTGTATGCATTGCCTGAACTGCTAATTCCACAACAGCGACCGCCTAACGACAGAATTCCTGCTGATTACTTGGCCAAACCGCGTCCAGGAGACGTTTTCCCACTGGTACCATGATGCAAGGCGTCCTGCAGCCATCATTTGCCGTGCATATCCCGCCGTATATATAGTGAACCTCCCATGATCTTGTGCTCTCGAAGTTATGGAAAATGCCGCAATGAAGGCAGTATGTGTCAAATTCTGCTTAGATGGGAAACAGGCTCATCACTTGACTATCGATGAAGAGTGCCTAGGGAGATGAGAAGCCTCACTCCCGAAGGATGAGAGTTACTTAAGCCTGGCTCAGCCAGATATATGAAGCCTAGATTTTACGTGCTTAAAATTCGACATGTAGCTGAAATACTCACGCCTGATTCGTACCAGTCATGGTTATAGCCTGAGCCGCACACATACTTCTTTTTTCACCCTTCTGACAGCAAGGTCTCATCCACTCTGATGACGCTTGAATACTGAATAAGAGATGCAGCTGATAGATACCTATAGCTGTGACAGGTTTTTTCATTGACCCCTTCATCACTTGACGATCCCAGTACCCAAAACTCCTACACCTCGGGCAAACCCCTCTGCTTGTGAGCTTCTCTCACCTACTCTACAAATAATTCAAGGTACGAGAGGACGTTAAGAGCCAACGTTGACTTCGAGCTAAGCCTAGCCGTTATTATTGACGGCACTTCACCGAATATCTTTAGAGGTATGGGTACTAGTAGGGTGTTGTGTCAGCCTCCAAGCCAAGGAGCACCGTTTTTTTTTTGTGTGTGTGTGTGTGTTTGTGTGATATAAAGATGATAAAGATGAACCAGTCCGCTACGAAATACCGATAACTTCACATGTTGGGCTATCCGGTTCATGGGAACCAACAGAGAGAAGCAGGGAGAGACCTCGTCTGGCCGAATTTAGGCCGAGGCTCGCTTATCCTCAGTCACGTGTATCTTCTCTACAAGCTATAGCCACTCTTTTAAATCATTTTCTCCTATATGAATCAAAAGGTTTAAATATCACGTAGCACGGCGCTTCAAAAACGTGCTTCTGCAGCAACACTTCCCTGCCTTCTCTTGAGCCATGGCGACGAATAATTCTCCATCAGCTTGGATGGAACCACAGGCATCACAAGATTCACATCCGTTATGCACTAGCACCTCCTCCATTGGGTCATTTCCATCCCAACTTGTTGGAGAGCAGCATGATACGTTTATACCAACTCCCGCAGAAAGTGGCCAAATATTTCACGACGGTATAGACACATGGAGTCATTTTTGAAGGCAAGCGGAAGCTATCCCCGTAGGGTTATGGCCGGCCGGGGCTCTGGATCCTTACATCGCCTTATTTGATGTGCCATGTCTGCCAGCAAAAGTGCCCAATGGCATACATCTACACGGAAGGCCACGTTGGTACTTGCCTCGACCAGACTGTGTTGAGGCTACTAAACAGGATGATTGTGATTCGTCAATCCTAAACGGACCGCGAGTTACCTTTCTACTGGGAACTGATGGCCCAATTCGGTGCGAGATCTATCCAGATGCGTCCACGATACTATCGGGCAGTATCCCGGGGATAGCATAGAGCCATGCCGTTTTCACATTATGTTGGTCTTATATCCTCTTAGTCCGGCTCTTTAAGATGCAAGGCCGGTAAGTTCGATACTCGAAACACCGTATATTCCCCAAGTCGAGGTGTAATGGGCCGGCCATATATCTCGACGGTGTATCGGCTGCACTCATTAGATGGCTTTGCGCAGTTTTGTACTACAAGATGGGCTCAAAGGCTGATAATAAGCTCTTCCCGCCCTGGGCTGCATGCTTAGCGAAAAATCCAAAACTGGTTACAACATCGCCGGCACCAATTGGAGACCTTACGGCTCCAAGTTCTTCAGGGGCAAGTAGCCTGCTGTTGGAGCTGTGTCAGTTATTTGATCTGAATATAGAACTATCTGGTGAAAGATTGACGACACTGCCTCCTTGCAGGGCGGGTTTCCTCGCCGCTCTCATGTTTCCATTCTACTGATTTTGTACCATGACGCCTCAGTTTCCGCAACCCGATATGCGTCCAACAGTAAATAACAAGGACCCGAGGAACCATAAGAAGCCAAGCGTCTTGGAGTATTTGCGCGACATTCGGTATTTCATGTCACTCAGCATACATCCACCTTCGCTTGGGTCTGTTCTATGGAGCGCTCTTTGGCAGCCTGATATTGATTGTAACCTAGTGAGTCCGTGGCTGGCTTCGTTTATAAACATACTAGACCAAACCATCAACGGCGGGAAGCTGGAAATTCTAGTCAAAGCTTTAGCTCTTCACCGGCCAAGAGTGGGCATTTGGTGGCTTGCTCTATTCTTACTCGGCGACTTGTCCATCTTTCACTGGTTTCGACGATACGCAGAAACTGTAGTGGAGGAGGGTGCTTGCGCGACATTTCTTCGCCTGATCCAGTGGTATCTGCCTGGACCGGGTCGAAACAATCATTCCTGGACTAAAAGAAGACGAAACAATAAAAGGGACCAAACGACTTGGTATCCAGAGAAGACTTACTTTGGTTTAGGCTAGTTTTCAACAGGCAAGACCGCTACTTCGCCTCCCTATCTCGGCGGCCACTTGGACACATCGAGATACGAAACGTGGAGGTGGAACTCTGGCCATACTTGGAGAGTGACTACGATTGTGTCTATGATTCGTTCGCTTGGTATCAAAACGGTAAGCTCCTTCATATCAGCCGCGGCTTCCGATCAGAAACAGGCCGCCACGTGAAATGCGTACCAGATGACTTGGAGCGCCGCCGGTCCGAGGCCAATTGTGACGCCGGGTGTCAACATGGTATTAAACTTGAGCCTAGCAGAATCTCTAACTTGAAGATGTTGCCACTAGCAGTATATGATGCCACGGGCCGTCGCCATTGGGCGAATGCCGCACCGCCCTTCACAAGCCTGCAACACTGGTGGCGCGCGACTGGCAAGGACTGAATTTTTTGGACGGATCTATCGACTTGAACCATGCGTACAATGCTGCAAAGCCACCATCGTGGTTTCTGCTTGATTGGATTCGCCGGCAGACACAAGAGTCGCAGGCCAATGTATAACGAGATGTGAACCGTCGGGGGTGATTTATAATAGTTCTAATAATTTATAAGACAGTAAAACAGTATTTTGAAAGGCATTATTTAAATATTCAATAACAGAAATATGATTCATGTAAAGTGAACTATCATAAATTTGATCGCCTTTAACTCGCTTTATACTCTACACGCACACACACAAATATATATATATATACGTTTAGTACTGGAACCTCCACCGAGCATCCCCATCACCCTTCCAGTCCTCTGCTATTCCAACGTCCACAATCTCGTCAGCAACTTGCGCCCTCTGCAAATTCTGGTTCTTCAACTTCCACGCCAGCACGCTCACTACAGCAATGTTTGCAACGAGATACGCCAACGCCGTGGCATGACCAACAACAAACCTCGGTCCATGGTTGGATCGGTACAGCTGTGTACCCAGAACCGCACCTATATTTCCGATGCTAATTTGCATAGCGTTTGCCGTGGCTCGCTTCGTCTGGCCCGAGACATTGATGGCAGGCCAGGAGAGAACCAACGCTGTAGCAGGATAAATGCCCGCAGCGGCGAAAAAGGTTCCCACATACGATATGGCCGGCCGGGCATTGGGATCTGTATTAGACAGGAGGATGATGTAGCCTATTGCAGCGACGACGGCTGAAGCCGCAATGAAGAGTGCGCGTCTAGCGAGTCTCTCCGAGCATACGGCAACAGCAAGCGTTGTTACAAAGGCCAGTGCGTAGGGCGGAATGGTCAGGAGCTGTGCCGTCGCTGCCGTGTAGCCTAGATCCTTGATAATGGTAGGCTGATTCCACAAGTCAGTTACATGCGCGAGGAACTAATTCGAACATGATGGATCGAGGCTCCAACATACCAGAAACAGAGACAACGTATACAACGGCAAGCTCATGGTATGGAAGCCCAGTCCATAGAGCCAACAGTTTGGATCACGAAACGCGTCATAGACTGCACTCCATGTAAACTTTTCACGGTGGGTGGCATCGCTATCCGCAGCCAAGCGAGCCTGGATAAACTCCTTTTCTGGCCTTGACAAGAACTTGGAGGACTCGGGGTAGTTTTCTATGAACCAGTATGCAGCAAAGGCGATGACGATGGTGGCAAGCCCCTCCTGTGAGTTTAAAATTGTCAGCAGTCTGCTTGATTCCAATGGCAAAGGCGGCTTTCACTTGCCAGGATAAAGATCCAGCGCCATCCATTCGCCCAGACTATTCCTTGCATCTTGCCTATGCCCTGGATCCTCATACTGTCAGCCCCCTGTGAAAGCAACAAGACTAATGTCATGAAAGACCATCATGGCAAAAACTTACAAAGGCAAGAATGCCGCCGAATGCGCCGGCAAGAGAGGCAGCGCTAAAGAAGAGCGAAATGCGGTACTGTCTCTCTCGGCGCTTATACCACATGGAAAAGTAAAAGACTACGCCGGGGAACAAGCCGCTCTCTGTGACGCCGAGGAAGAATCGCGCCACAAGGAACCCGGCCAGGTTGTGTACAAGGCCAAGCAGCGTAGCCACAACTCCCCAGGCTATCGTGAGTGTGGGAAGCCATAGACGCGGCCTTGTCCGCTTGAGTATGATGTTGCAGGGAATCTGGGAGCCGTTAGAAAACGCGCCTTTGCTTCCATCAAGCTGCACCTTGCCTCAAAGAGCACGTAGCCGATGAAATACACCGTCAAACCAGTAAGATATTCGTTGCCGGCTTTGTCGCAACAGTCAGTGTTTCTTCATGACGATTCAAGTGTTTTCAAAACGGCAGAATGGCGACACGTACTTGCATTGATGTCATTGAGCAGACCCTCGATACGAGCGTTGCCCACTAAGGCATTGCATTAGCTAGACGATTTCTCTTCACCCATGACGAAGAAGATTGGCTATCTTTATATTGGCTCACCATTGCTGCGATCGAGAAAGGAAAGCAAGTATAAAATTCCGACCGCAGGCAGGAGCTTCGCGTCAATCTTACGAAGCAGCAACTTCTCATTGATTTCTTCTGTAGCACCAGGGCCACCACTCGGTTCAGACGGTACATGCACCTTTTCCGTAGATGAAACTGCGGGGAGATTGGCCATGGCGGTACGAAATAGACCTTTTCGGCTGAGGCAAGTGTCTCACTTCTTTGGAAGTGAGTAAACGTCAAGGGCTCTGAGGAACCGGTCTAGAAATATTCGCTCAGATATTGTAGATAATGCTGCATGAAAAGGCAATAGACGTGTGCTAAGCATCCATATCGCGTGCAAAACGCAAGGTGTTACATGTTAGCATCCAAAATGGGTATAACACCATGTCGCCATTTCAAGTGGATTTTCCGTGCTGAAGATCAGCACCCAATCATGGTGCTCCTTCACCGTGTTTTGTCGACCGAGACGGAATTCAAACTTCCAGAGGAGTTGAAGAACCGCAGCAGCAATGAAGAAGCCGGCACATCTCTGCTCCTGCGGGTACGGAGGGCTGGCGTCATATGCCGGCATCGACATCTTCCGCCCGTTTTTCGCCCGACGGCTCACCTAGAGCCAGCGCTTGGCAACTTTTGATACTAATGCTTGAACTATGCAGTACAGGGACTTGTAGCAAGATGACGCAGTTGAGTAAACATAAAATGAAGTCACAGATTCAATGAGCCAGCAATGTATGGGATATTGTCTCGGGCACCTTGAAGAGTCCTGACTTGAACTCTCAAACCTCACTGTGCGAGAGATGCCAGCAGAGCGATACTAGGATTATCAAAAATAAGTTGATATAAGTGGTTAGTTACGGTTCCCTGGCCTAGGTACGGCCAAAATACAGTGTTTCTAATGCCCTCCACCTAGCCCCTTTTTTTGATTTTTTTTTAATGATTTAATAAGCTGATATGATAGATTATTACTATTAGTTACTTTAAAGTAGAAATAACACTAATCGTCATTTCTATAAAGTATATCACTTATTCGTTTAATATATATAATACCTGAATATAATTTGTAAATATAACTATTCAACTACCCGCGGGCGTTCCATAACTCTAAAGTGATCGAATACCCATGACCCCTACTATAGATATTCAAGTAATGCACGCACTGCTGTTCAAGTAGATAAATAGTCCCTACAGTGCCTTTAGATATATCTACTAGCGCACAAATATTGCTTACATTTACACGCCATCAGGGACTGCATTACAGCCACTTCCATCATAAAAAAGCCAACCTACACATCCAAAGCCGTGTATGGCGCAGCTTATACATGAACACATTTCTGAAATAAAAAGGCGTTCTATAGTATATATACTCATCATTTCATTACATAAACTATTTCAGTGTTTAGTTGCATCAGTATGAGGCGTGACCTCAATCCTCAACTTGGAAATATGTACAGTTAAGGATTAAGTGACGGCCCGGAATCTATGTACAGTGCCTGCGCGCAACTGTAAATCTCCCCGAGTCTATTTTGGCAGATCCATGCAAGCAACAAGTTCGTTCTGTCGTTTAGTGGCGGATGTACGGCTTTGATGTATGAGTTCAGCATTTCCCTGCCAGCCCGGCCACACAAAGCCAGCGTCGCAGTGTGGCTTGTCTACATCTACATAGGTGGCCGATGCCGTTGCAGTCTCGGCCTGTTCCATTCTCAACTGAATCAACTTCAGCCGGTACACCCACGCGGCGGTAATAGACCAAGACGCCATCTTGCCAATTTGCTCACACCGTTCTTCAGTTACGGTGGACCTCGACTCGGGAGATCAGATCACGGTGTGCTCCATTTGTCCGCAGCAACAGTGGTAAATATTGTTGTTTGTCATTCTGTTCTAGGAGCTAATAAACAAACAGGGGGTAATTGGATTCTAGTCGCCGACAAAAAGACTAACCAAATACACCGTTCCTCGCTCGATTTACTGCAAGGCCAGTTTCAGTACGTCGGTTGCGTTCTACGCTTGACTTGCCTGAACGTGCCGATGCGGGGATTGATTTGATGGAGGGACGGTAGAAAGCGAAGGAAATACAAAGGTGCCGCGAGCATCTTCCGTGCCCATCATCCTCTCGAAAGATTCGTTCGACGACTGATTGTTTAGTGCCTCGGCCTCGGACAGCCACGATTGGTGTCTCTTGGACAATGAATGATGCCTCCTGGTCGACCCGCCGAGGAGCATGCCGGCAGTTTTGAGTTTAGTTTCCAACACCAGTGAAGTTGCTGGTTTCTCTGCAGGAGAAGAAATGTTCCATTCGCATGCCAAAACTGCGAAGCGAACATTGTCTGGGTTTTTATGATGGCAAAGCGGGCTATTCATAGCGTAGCTTACAAAACTTGAGCGAAGCCATTCCGTTATTTGCAATATGTTCTTCTTAATGATCCACTCTTCTTCGTTTGCTTCGTGGTACGATCTGTTGCCTGCTTGAAAACGCTTTGTGCGTCTACATTTTGTCAGCAGTGTTGCGCGGCACGCCGGTTGCGAAGGTTAACTTGCATGGTTGGGCCCTTTACCGGCGTCCCGTCATGTTTGTGCTGGCATCTGCCCTTGTGCACAATGAAGTAGTCTATAAAGAAGAACTCTTCCAAGTTGGGGAAATGCCGGGCCAGCAGCTGGTAGAGGTGGGCTGGATAGACGCCTCTGTGTATCAGACCGTTGCTTTTCCGGCACGAATCGCACGTGCACAGCTTCTTTGTAGGCCACCATGTGTGTGAGAAGCGTACTGCGACTCGCTTTATGCGAGCGAGGTCGGGACAATCCGGGATTGTTTCCAAATTGCCGCTGCTTTGGTAAAGGCTTGGCGGGAAGTAGTCCAAGTAGATGAGGTCGGATGATCTTCCCAGAGAGACGATGCTCCCATTGCCCAACCTCAGAGTTTCTGGTCTATCCGCTAATCGCCTGGCGACGTTGCGAGATTCGACACATGTCCGTGACAATATTGCAAGCTGCCTTCGCAAAGCTTGGTACTGCGAGACATCTGCCCTGGGGCATGGGCCAACTGGTATCAAGCATGCTTGATGTGACTCCCTGGGCACTCTGTCGTTCTCCAGAACCGTGGGCATTTCCTCTCCGTCCTCAGTCCCTTCCGTTTCCTGCATTGTAAAGGCATCTTGCATTCGCCTCTCTGTCCAGCTCCAATCTCCTTCTTTGGTCTGCAGCTTGAGGAAATGGACGCCCGGAGTAGACAGATAGGTCTCCCAGATTCTTTGCCGTACCTCAGGCGGTAAGCGCGGGAATTCTGTGAATGTTCGACACTCTTCTGGAACGTAGAATTTGATCTGAGTCGGACAGACCATGGCGGCTAGTGGATTTCCGCGTGCGGACACAGTAAGATGTTCGTTGCCCAGTACCAAGTAGCCGGGCGCTGGTCGCTGAAATGGGCCTAGGAATCATGCATTTGTCTTTGGCGATTGTGCAACTTGAGTCGACTGCTTGCACTCGTGTTGGCGGCTATCACTAATCATGGGAATACGGCCACGGTGAGTGAAGGCGCGGCGTCGGTGTGGACTGGGCGGTCGGGGTGTGGGTGATGGTGGCTGCGCGTACGACTTAGTTGGACTAAACAATTCAGGGCGCGAGACGGGGAGAGAGAAAAAAAAAATGATAAAAGTAACAATGGAAGAGGTTGGGTAGAAAGAAGGATACTGCAGAGCGTCGCGATAAATCGAACCAGGCTCGACTTCACCAGCCTTAGCAAGTCGAGTGAAGAGCTCCTGCACTGTTTCTCGCTGGGGGCTTGATGCAGCGCCCATGTGGCTGCGTGCTGCCAGCATTTGAACCAGCCTGGCGATTCACAGTGCACATGTGAAGTGTTGACAGCTGCTACGGAGCATAGTCTGCGCCGCCAGTGGTCTGGTGCAGCGTTTAGTGGGGCCCAAGTGCGCAAGTACCCAAGTGCTCAAGCCTGGCGCCGTCTGGTCCATGGTCCGGCAGGCGGTGGCTGCCTGACTTGGCCTGACCTGGCCTGACTGGGCCTGACTAGGCCTGACCCCAACACAAACCAAGCCTGGGCACTACTTACTAAGTATGTTGGCCAAATTCTGCCGTTATGTTGCGAAGCCGCGTCCGAACATTCAATTGCCTCCTGGCTGATCAAAAACGTCCAATAAAAGCATCATTGACCACTGCTGCTGATGCCCTCGTACGCTCCTCAGGGCCGCGGACCGGCACTGACAATGATGAAGCAATCGTCCTGCCGCGGTTGCGTAACGCATCACGACCTGAACGCACATTGACTCGCAGGGCAGGCAAACTGCAACTCCATCAGCATCAGTCCAGGTCGCAGCTAGCTCTCTTCTATGCATGTTAGGCACCTGTCAATGCACCATCCATGAGTCATTTAACTGTCGCTGCCCGACGCCAGAGCTGATTTAAGCCAAGGTGAACCGGCGTCAGCCAAATCGACCTTGATGCTTCCTACCCTTGAGTACGTTGAAGAACAATAAACCCATTTATTTCTAACGAACTCCCTGTGCCTTAAACAACGGAGAGCATCATCTAACAAGCTGACCAGCGGTGCTATTCTTGGTGGTAGTACTCATACGCATCCTATAGGTAAGGTCAAGTGCTCCGAGACAACTTACCAAAGAAAGGAAACCACGCCCCTTTCTGCTTACGGACAACGCAAAATTCCAAGACGTTCTTCCCCCACGCTTCTCAAACTATTATTCTTGCGTCGGCAAGACGAGTCGGCGCATTTCCCTCCGACAGAATGCGGCTGGATCCGCCGCTACCACGACACAAATGAGGCTGGCGGAACGACTGGCAAGGAACCACGGTGGCAAACTCTTGTCCGGGGGGGGAAACTGAACATTCTTTGGCGAAGCTCATTTGTCCATGGCTGATTAGCCAAACCCCGACACCGAGAATGTTTGCTGTGTTTGTTGGCGGACTGACTGACCCACGCAATGCAGATAACACCCCCGGCCATCCTCGAGATCCAGCTACACCAAAACCCACCATCATGAGGTAGTCGAATGTTTTTATTCGGTCACTCTGGTGGCTTGTATCTTGTTCATTGTTCATTTCCGGCAATGAGCCCATTCTTACAACGGCGGTCAGGCCACCTGTCTTGCTTCCAACGCACACCACCACATTCACTTGCGCCTTTGTGCCAACGCATCATGGCAGTTCAATCTAGGCGAAGCGAGGCTTCAGGCTTCCTGAAACCGAAAGAAACAAGTTGCCACCAATACGATGGGGTCACGGCGGCAGAACATGAACAGAGTAGAAAAGACGTCTGTTGGCCATGGGAGTTGCGAGAGTGGCTACGGGCACCGGCTACCCTGGTACATGCGTCGCGTGTAACCGAATTCGCCCAAAATCCCCTTCTCCTCTTCCAATTCTCTCAAGGCATCACACTATTTTCTCTTTGCGGGCGCCATTTTGGTGGAGGTTAGGCGCCTAGTTACATCATATGCAGGTAAGCTTGGGCTCTGGCTTGTTGCGCTTCTGCTTCCCTCGCTTCTGCTTCCCTCGCTTCCATCTGTCGTTGTCAACAGCAATACCGCCATTACGCAAATGGCTGTTGTGCGGATTTCTCGTTTTACCCAACTCTGCGTCGGCACTATACGGGCTATTCGGCAATGCCTACAGGGCGGAATCTCGAACGATTTGTGCATTTCAGGAGGCTCGAAACGGACAATGCTGTCGACAGCAACGGCAGCTAGGGTCCAGCCGACCCCACCATCGACGTCAGTGGCAATGACCTCATTGTCGAAAGCCGATGCATTTTGCGATTTGCGCCTCCGGAAGTGGGAAATCACACGCCAGGGACATGGCAGAATGCAGAATGCAGAAATTTGGGGCCATGGTGAGTTGTTGCGTGAAAATCGTGACAGGAGCGCATTTTGTTTCCAGGTCTCCGATCCTTTAGCTTTGGGCGACAACCCGTCAAGTGCATCAGTTCTTGATCGATGTTTTGAGATTGATTCGGAAAGACGCATTGCATTCCTCTCGCTCCGCAGTCTGGGAGATATACGTACAGGTGTTAGCTCCCCGCAATGCCACAGAGGGGTCATCAAGGGGCGCGGTCGACAAGATCTGAACTAGGCAGCAACTCGCTCTGAGCAGCCCCTTGCCATGCCAGGGCTAGTTTTCAGCCATGCCATGCCGTCATTTCTTTGATCAAATGACTGTAAATATGACCTCCAGCCTGTAGGATCACATCGTTAAGACCCCTACCGCTGGAATCACTAGCGTCGTACAATTTTCGAGAACTCACTAGCTCCCAGGGATTCGACATGAAGCTTTTGCACACACATGTATGCTCACCGACAAACGAGCGCATTGGGCATACTTCATTTGGCTGCCTGTTTTGTGTTTCCCTTCCGCTGAGAATTACTCCATCGGCTCACTTGCTATGCTTACCCTTTCACTTACTCTCTTGACAGATGCAGGAAAAAAGAAAAGGGGAAAACGGCTAACACATTCCCAAGGGCAGTTGGGCAAACCAGCCTTCTGCTTGTCATCCGGGCCTAAATTGTACCAAAATCACCGCACCCCCGTCTTCTTTCTGTGGCGGCTGTGGGGTTTCATTCCCATACTCTATAGCCTTGCTGTAAATGCATTGAGGCCAGAAGTTGTGGCAAATTGCGACCTGTCTCCTCGACTCCGGTTATCTCCCCGTGCCGCCCATAAATTCGGCACCTCACCCCGTCCCTTTGCCACTGAGGCGATAGACTGTCTGCTCAGGTTTCAACGCAGCTAGAAACGCCTCAAGTCCGCTGGACTGCCTCTTCCCTTCATACCACAAGAAACATGTTTTGATTCAAAGTTAAGTCAGTAGACTGCAAGTACGCTGTTCCTCAAATCTCGGCGTCTAGCTGTCGTCGGTGTCTGACCTTGCACAGCCGCAACTCTATCCTTTGGGATGCCGTGTACAAGCAACACCAATCGTTAAAGATCTCCTTCGCCGCATAACCCCTCATTCCCTTGCTCGACATATCCAACTCTCAGCCAGCCTGACCGAGTTGTGGACATGTCCCAGCCTTCCTCGACCGGTGCAGTGCGCCACTTCACATCAACAGAGTGCGACATAATCCAGCTCTCCATTTACGACGAAGATGTGGCCATCTGATGTTGTTGACGGAAGCAAACATCCCCTTCATCCGGTTAGAGCAGGCTAATCACCTCTGGTGTCAGCAGACCTACCGCTTGTTCCCAAACCACTACTTCTCGATTTCCCACCACGACAGCAGACCGTTCCTACAGCATCAATCGATTCACCGAGCCGTCTCAATACGTGCCGCTCCACCATCCAGATCGATGCCTGAGGGGCCCCATGGGGTATACACCTCTATCTGTGCGGGCCGCAGAAGAGCGCGCGAGACAAATCATTGACAGTGTGGACGCTGTTTTCGCATCTCGCTGACGACAGATTTATGAAGTTCCCAGTACAAATTACAGCACCGTATTATTTACATCAACTTCGGATTGACACAGTATCCTCTCGGTGTTGTATTAATATACTTCTATTTGCTACCAAGAGTGCATTTCGTCCCGCGACTTATACATGACGTTTTATAATAGTTTTGTCCTATTTCCACCCACTTGCCGCATTAGGCAAGTATGCTTTGCGGTTTTTTCGCCACGGGCCGTAGCAAGTCCCGTCGAAAGTTTGCCCGGATCCAACTACGTACTTTCATGCGCCTAAACATTTATCCTTTGGCTGTATCACCTTTTCCGGATGGTGGTGTATGACTGATGACGCAGCGGCTTCCGCGGCAGAGTGTCGCAATTGACATACAAATGTAGGGTATACTGCAAGCAAGGGTCAGAATACCCAATATATCAAGTCTTGTCTACTACTAGATATTGTTCAGATTATGCATCTACATCTCCTGCGCAGGCATAGTTTCCCTGTCCTGCAAGATACTGCTCGCAATACAATCGCTGTCGTCTATTAGCAGCCAACACGGCATCCGCGTCTCATCAATACATCTCACTGCGTTCTATAATGAGCATAGACAGACATGTCAAAATACAGGACATGGGAGCCAGGACCTCCAGTCTATTGAACGCGAAAATCGACTATTATACAACCCTTGGTAGGAATGCTACCAGTCTGCCAGCCCCACGATCTAGTACTTATAATACGTAGGTCGACAAACATGCGAGACGTCATTCGTCCCAAAGGCCTTTCGAAACCACCAGGCCTCTCGGTCACCTCCCATCCGTCTATTCAAGAGGAGTCCAAACAAAAACCAGGAAACGACAGTCCGTTTCTAATAAAAAAAAACAAGACGGCAACAAGAGTTGTCTGGGGCAGACCCAGCGCTTGGGCCTACGTTCCCACCCAACCATGTAAATGCTGACCAACCAGTTTCTTTTTCTACATCTCCTTTCTTCTTCTAATCTCGCACATCCTCTTCTTCTTCTATTCATCTTTTATGCATCGTGACAAAATGAAAGGGTATTTATTTGGCGATTTCGACTCCACCGGTGGCCCCCAAGGCCTTCTTCAAATCACCATAGATGGCAAACTGACCGGCAGTCAAGGTACCAACCATGAAGAGACGAGCACCAATACCAGAGTAAGAGCCACGGAAACCAAGCTCCTTGGCAATCTTGATGAGACGGGAAGTGGTGCCCTCACCAGGAAGACCCTTGGTCTTGTTGATCTTGGAGAGCATAGTGTCGGCGGGCTGAGAGACAATGGCGGCAGCGAAACCAGCGGTCAAACCGGCAGCCAGGTTAGCAACCGTCTGCATGCCATCCGAGAGGCTCTCCTTGGGGTACTGGCGGAAGATGGCCTCGGCAGCCTTCTCGTAGACCACGAACTTGGCCATGGTGTAGGGGATCCTAGCGAATTTGGTCAGTTGCATTCAGGAGGCATCGAGCACATCGTGGCCCGGGGCCGGTTCGTCGCAGGGATACTCACTGCTTGAAGAGGATGGGACCGAAACCAGCGTAGAAGGCACCGATGCCCTCGTTCTTAAGCATCTTGGAGAAACCTCCGATCAAACCGTTGGCATAGGTGGGCTCAGAGACGAGACGGATACGGGTGGCCTCGAGAGGGCAGAGGGCGATGTCAGCGAAAAACTCGGCGGCGGCGGAAGAGGCGAGGTAGACGGCAGTGCGGTTCTGCGAGGCAGCCTCGTAGCCGAGGCCGTTGATCCACTGCTGCTTGAAGAATTCGTAACCGCCGAACTTGAAGGCTCCCTGGAGGAAGTAACCAGCAAAGGTAGGGCCGACACCAGTCAGGAGAGCGCCAGCACCCTCGTTCTGGATGACCTGGCGGAAACCGCCAATCATGCCACGGTTGTAGGTCTTGGGGTCGAGCTGGATACGGGTCTTGACGCTGTTTTTTTCAGACAAACGTCAGTATACATGCGGCATGTGAAAGGGCCAAAGGGGACACAATTGCGCTCGGCCTCTTAAACAAAGGGGGTTGCGGATGACGCCATATGCAGCAAGAGGCGTCAGAACCGGGAGAAAAAACTTACACATCGACGGGAGTAAGACCACCGTGGGTGACGGAGCAGCAGACGGCGCCAGCAAGGGCGAATCGGGAGTACAAAGCCAGGCCGGAGAGCTGGGCAGGCTCGGCGGCCTTGACATTCTGGACAATGGCATCGACCTTGGCCGAGCCAGTGGATTTCGCGTCGGTGGCCATTGTGACTGACGGTTACGAGCTTCTTCAGACGAGACTGAAGAGGGCAAGTTCAGAGTGGAGTTGGGGGAGGAAGAGAAAATAAAAGTCGAGGTGTCGACGTGGAGTGGGTTGGGATAAGAAGGATCGCAGAGGGAGAGGGAGAGAGGGAAAAAAAAGGCTGCGCGGCTACGAGGTCTTTTTCGGCTCTGTCACGGAGGAGCGGACAACTGGCCAAGGGACTGGAGGAAAAAAAAATTGTTGCTGGTTCGGAAACAGTCGGGTCTTCCCATTGGACGTTGCGGCCACACGCGGCCCACTCCGGCCTCGCTCAGGCACCGCCATCAGCCACTTCTTCTATTTTCTGATTCTAAAGCTGGCAGAACGCTCGACTTTGGCGCCGCCTCGGTCAGCCCGACAAGAAACGTTCCGTCTGGCTGCTCATCTGGTAGAGATGGTACTGCCAACCGCGGGGAATGCCAAATCGTGGTAGAGGGCCTTGTTCTTCTCAATCAGCATCACTGCTCAGTAACCACAGGAAACACGGAGTACTCCTGACACCATTTTGGCCCCATCAACGGAACGGGGGAGCGCGTTTATCTGCGCTACCCAGATCAATCAGTCCCGAGTACGTACTTTGTACCGCATCCCCGTACTCCGTTGTGCCCCATCGAGATTGCTTTTGCTGTGGCTGGTGCTTCAGGCCGGGAACACCTCGGGTGGTCCTGCAAACCATTCAGCAGGTCAAGCACGTCAACGTGTTCCATCCCAGCCAGCCTTTAATGGTGCGTCTCCTGAACAAAGCTCAAGTTGTGAAACATTCATATCTTGTGCATTCCTGAGTCTTGCGCATAAGGCTCATCATCCTCTTGTGACTTCTATCCAATGTTACCAATGAAGCCACTGCACGCAGCATTCTGTCCGGTGCCTCCAGATATCTGAAACGTCAAGTTGCGTCACACGGTGAGTCGGGGCGTCGTGGCGATCCCTCTCGGTCCACCTCTGTACCTGGCCTACCCTATACCTCTCGTCCTAACTAGTCGTACTCTTCTTTCTGTACCCCGGTTCCTGTGCTATAAAGACCCGAGTGTCCATTACCTGTCTCTTTGTTCAATACATGCATGATTAATACGTTTCTGTCCTCGAGGTGTATCTGAAAGGATCACTCCGTAGTGGTCGGATCTATCCAGGCGTCATGTCTTGCAGCCTTCCATCAGACACGAAACTCGTCGAGGGAGAAGCTCAACATTGCCAAACCTTGTACGAATTGAAGAGCCAGTTCTGGTAACATGGAATTATTTAATATGATACATCCCGTCGGTCTGGCCAACTTCCTGTCTTAATAGTCAGACTGGTCAGCACTTGCGGCTTCACTGTCTTCAGCCATGGATAAATGGCTGGACACAATTCTCCATGGGCTGGTCACAGACATCACAAGAACATGTTCCCGCGCTTTTTGTAGAGTTGATGAACCCCGTGGAAAGGCGGGAAAATTGTTTGTGCTTTGCAATCAATTACTGGTAAATCTTCCACGGACAATCCCAATCGACTTGAAGTATTTTTATTAACGCATCACTTCTCCGCAGGCATGATGGCCCAGTTTTGCGGGCTGTAGTTGAGTGTCTGGGTCTCCATTCACGGACAATGGTCTTATCTCCGAGGTTATCCCCGCTCAATGTGAACAGGTCTGGTGGACTTATTTTGCATTACAAATGGATAGTCGTCTCGAGTCCCACCACTGCCGATATTGTTGCCAAACGCCGATGTCAACGGCGATAAGCTCAGGTTTGTAGCGACGCCATGGAATTTATGAGCCTTAGGTGAGGACTAGACGCGCAGTTAAGCACCGGTGCATCGACGTTCACCGATGGCTCCGTCAAGTAGATAGCGTCCATCATGATACGGTGGGTATCGCCGGTTGACTGGACTCTGGTCCTCCACCCTCAAGCCCCAACCCAGGTTGGTGGATCGCGGCCAAGTTTAGAGCATAATAGTTCAGCTAATTTGTCTTTTGCCGTTCATGAAGCTGCGGGTTGTCGGCACTTCAGCAAGCTGCCGATGGGATGTTCCTTGGTGCGTGCGGGTCAGAGCAGGCCATTGTATCGAATGGGACAAGGAGCAATGTCCTGATTCCGTTGGCGTTACCCCATCGTGCCGAGCTCTGGAAGAGTGCCGCGGTCATGGACGGGGGCCAACCCCACTTTGGCAAGTCTGAATTATGGGATAAAGTTTGAGGGAAAACCCACGGAGATACGATCAATGCTATGACGATCGACCTCTTCAGCATAAAGGGTGATGCCCCCCCTTCGGCTGCTGTCATTCTTTTTTATCCCCTTCTCTCACTTCCTACCCGCACCATTACCGTTATTCCCCCGTTTAGATTTGACCATCATCAACTGTTATACAATGACCGATTACAAGTTCGAAGGATGGATGGGCCTGGATGCCGAGTCCGCCAAGGGCAACATGGTCTGGCAGGAGTACGAACCGAAGCCATGGGAGGAGACCGATGTTGATATCAAGATCACCAATTCTGGTATCTGTGGTTCAGATCTGCACACCCTCAGATCCGGCTGGGTAAGCACAGAATCCCATGTTAGAACTGTTGAAGATACTTTGGATTGGAGGAGGTTCAAAAGGCTATGCTGGGGTGGTTTTTTGTCTGTCAGACAGGTCGAATATAAGTTGCTGACATCTGGCTTGCTGCACAGGGCCAAACTCCCTACCCTTGTGTTGTCGGACACGAAATTGTCGGTGTAGCCGTTCGGGTAGGTTCCAAGGCCGAAGGTGGCATCAAGGTCGGTGACGTGGTTGGTGTTGGTGCGCAATCCGACTCTTGCCTCGGCCGTGATGGCCCTTGCAACGAATGCAGCCATGATGCTGAGAACTACTGCACCAAGCTTGTCAATACATACGCCTCCGTACACAGGAATGGAGGAAAAGGTTATGGCGGCTATGGTCTCTACCACCGTTGCCCGTCACACTTTGTGATTAAGATTCCTGACGGGCTTGCCCCGGAGTACGCCGCCCCTATGCTCTGCGGTGGCGTGACTGTGTACTCGCCTCTCAAACACTTTGGAGCTGGGCCGGGCAAGAAGATCGCCGTGGCGGGGGTCGGTGGTCTTGGACACTTTGCGGTCTTATTTGCCAAAGCATTGGGGGCAGACGAAGTTGTAGGAATTTCCCGAAAGGCAAGCAAGAGACAGGAGGCTCTCGACCTGGGCTGCGACGACTACATCGCAACCGACGATGACAAGGACTGGGAAAAGCATAATGCCCGCCGGTTTGATCTCATCATCAGCACTGTTTCTTCCGAGAAGGTAAGCCGAAACCCTATCTTTGCTATCGTGCAGCGCAAGTCTATGATGGCTGTGCATCAAGTCGTCCTGGCTTAGATAAGAAGATGACGGCTTGACTAACGTGCGCCATAGATGCCTCTGAACGGTTACATTAACACATTGGGATTGGATGGTACACTCGTCCAGGTCGGAGCCCCCGAGGGTCCTGTGCCCTTGCGCATCTTTAGCATTATTCCTGGCCGTCGCCGAATTGCCGGATCCGGTATCGGCAGCCCGAAGGAGATTCGAGAAATGTTCCAGTTGGCTCTGGACAAGAAGATCAAGCCATGGGTTGAGAAGCGCCCAATGAAGGATGCTAATCAGGCCATCGTTGATATGGAAAAAGGCAAAGCAAGATTCCGATACGTGCTGCAGAATTAGAACATGTTGCGGGCATCGTATTCCATCTTAGACACAAATCGGGGCGGGGTCTATGCGGCAAAGATTGTCCTATGTTTCTGGGAGCGAGATTCCGTGGAGGCTGACTGGAATTATTAGAGGCGTTTTGGGTATGTATTCCAGATGTAGAGCAGCGGCGACATCACAAAAACCCCATGTGAAGTAAATGATACATAGTTTAGAATACGCCGACGAAGCACCGGACTACGGCTTGGGCCGTGATCGGTTTAGGGCTGAAATGCGACTGGTATGGGCACCTCAGCGCCATATCGTATTCACTCGGTTGATGTTGAGCCGAATGCGATGTGGTTCCATTTTGAAAGAGCGCACCACAGGGCCAGGCCCACGAGTGCCAGAGCCCCTGCCGTGAGTCTGATTGTGCCATCTGGTATTAGGAGCGGTCGAGTTGGGCTCTTGGTTATTGAAGCAGGGACACGGATCTGGTGACAAGGAGATGCACAGGACGCTGTCATGTCGTGTGATGGAGGGTCGAAAGGGGAGAAAGTGGATGGGCGGCCGGTCTAGCCTGACTGAGTGATGCAGTCAGTAGTCATCCTCGTATTCAACACACCAAGTGGGAAGGAGCTATCAACGGCCTGGCCCCAGGTGTGACTAACAACTCCAGCTTGATCAATTTTTTTCTCCTTCAGGATTTTCTTTCCTCGTCCTTTAGCCGTATGCGGTTGAGGTTCCCTTTCTCAGCCCGCCATGCCTGCTGTGATACCGTGGCGTTGTTTCTTTTGTCGCGCTTGAAGGTCAGCTACCTAGTACCTTGATACTAGCCAATGCAGGGGCCGTTGAGCCTGTAGCACACGTACGTACCATTACATGTTGCTGAACAGAAAATGGGCTGCAGTGCGGCCTATGAGTGTAGAGCTGGCAGTATGTTCTTGTCGGGTCTGGTTCGATGACGATGTCTCTCCATCAAGCTCAGCCCCAGCTGGAGTACGCTGGCCATCAGAACCTGGAAGGATGTCCAAACAGCCAACTCAAGGATTCCCACAAAGGAACGGTATCATCAGGCTGATTAATACGAGGTTGGCCCCAACACAATACTTGGGTTCACCAAGGCAACGACAAACCGCTTGGCCCACAGACTGGCTTTTGATTCTCAGGCCAGGCCTGGCCGGCCGTTGACAGACTCCAGTTTGCCACCTACGAACCTGCTCCGTACATGATGCATGCATCATCACCACTTCAATCAATCAGCCCGTGCCAAGCGGACGGACTTTGTCGTCTAGCCCCTCCCCCAATCACGGCTCGCAGGACCCTTGAACAAGTGACCCATTTACAGGCTTACAGCAATCAATAATCCCTGTTGTCGGGGGGCAACCCGAAGAGTCGCGTTGCTCCAAAGAATTTATCTGCAAGCGATTGGAAGTCACGCATCGAATCCCTATCTAGACAGGTCCGGCTAGCCTAGCCTGGTGCTGATCCTCGTGCCATCCTTCTCGAATATCATTATGAACGTCATTGATCGAAAGAGAGGTCCGAGATGAAGGCCGAAATGACGCAGTCAAAAATAGATCCAGGCACATTGACGATCAATACCAAGAGACTCCCGATCTAGCTTGGCCGACTGCAATCCTTTGTGTACCTACAAGAGTAGTTACTCGGTATTCAAGCATTTCATGTAGCATCGGAACGGTTTCCCACCCCAGCACAGCTCTTGGGACTAAAAGAATGAAAGTCCCAGTATCTCATACGATATTTTCACCATCAGGCGTTAGGTCTTTTTGAGAGTAGTGTCTTACTGAGTTGGTGGTGTTTGACACGCGCATGCGCCTTGCAACACGAGAAGTGGCGGGTGGTACGGAGTAGCTATACCACCAATTCCATTTTCAAGCTTAAGCAAGAATCGGGCTTCTTTTCCTGCATGATTGGACAAGAATAGGTTTCCAAGCCCTTGGGAGGTGCGGGAAGGAAATCGAAGGAAAATCTCTGCAGGCTCATGAGCATCATCAGGCAGCCAGCCTACGATTTCTGCCCACAGTCATCAAATGAACGGCGACATGTCGAGGTTATTGCAGCCAACTCCCCACAATGGCCCACTGGCAAACAGAGAAGCAGCGAGAAATAACGCATACTAATACTACTCCGTACTCCGGTCCTGGCAAACGAGAGAGCCTGTTGTTAAATGGGGGGATGTTTCCCCTATGCCCAGAGAGAGGCGCTCTTCAACCCATTTCAACCCGGCGACGTGGTCGTAGTGTGGTTTTGTCCCCGCTGCCTCCAAACCTTGTGCTTCGAAAAGGAAATTCTGCCACGCGAAAGAGGAGGCTCTAAAAGCGCCGGTTCCTGGCCCTCGACGCCTCTTTTCGGCTTAACTTCAGCCTGGTCGCTCAGGCGGATTGGACCGTTGGGCCAGTGGGATTTGGGAACGGAGCAGCCATGGGACCATGACGGCACAAACGCCCCAGGAAAACCGCACTGCTAGTGCCGAATCGGAGTTTCCCACAGGACGGACCCATACTTGGATCGAGTCCCGGTGAAAGAAGAGGAAGGAATCCATCACGTCCTGCAAAAAGACATTGCAGCTAACAAACAGTCCTGCTAGACCTCAACAGCTCAGGATCCCGCCCAACCCCTTAGGAGTGAAACACGACGACGTTGCCGCTATGCCATGACGGGAAGTTGGGGGGTGTTTGGTTCGATGTTGGCCCTTGTACGTTGGTTGGCAACGTTGGTTGCCCATGATGGTTTCTCGCAGTTTGACCTGGCGCGGTCGGATTGGCCTAGCATTGTTCGGCGCTAGCTAGCCCTAGTGATTGGGAACAAGACGAGCTCTATCCCGGCCACCTGGCTGGGTCTTCTGGGTTGTTTAAAGTGGTCGGGTGAACGCCGCCGAACATGACGCACCCCTGCACGCCCACGCCCAATCACATTGACGGCCCGTCAAGCGCCTCGGATGGCCAACGCTCGAGGTGTGGGCTTTGACGGCGATGCAGGGTTACTTACGGGATCTCGTATTTTTTTATGCGTTTTCTGGCTAGCAACCAAGGCTGGCAATAGCCGTGTCTGCCCTGTTGCTGTTGGTACGAGCAAAGTTAATGGTTCTGACAAGTCTGCTTGGCCCCGGAACCCAGCCCGGATCGCTGATAAAAAGGACTGGACGCCTTTGCTCTCAGGAATCTTGTTTCTTTCTTCTTTCCATGTTTCACTGTCGTTTGTTGTAAAAAGTCTTTCGTTACAAAGACACTCGCTATTCGTCACTGCTTACATCCCCCGTTAGGAACTCTTCGTTATAATAACAACCTGGCACCCAAACAGCCATCAAGATGAAGGCGGGTTTCGTTGTTGGCGCTCTCGCCGCCTCCGCTGCTGCTCACACTTATCCAAACTGCGAGCATGACAACTGCTACCGTGCTCTGATCAAGGACGGTCTCCAGGACAAGGCCAAGGCCTTCTGCTTCGACTGGCTTGCTGGTACTACTACTGCTGCCTCTGCCATTCCCACCGACTTCAGCAACTGCAACGTGCAGGCCGCCAGCTCTGCTTGCTCTTGCGTCACTTACACAGCTACTCACACAACTGGCCCTACTACCACTACTCCTCCTCCCGTCACCACTACGACCAGCGAGAAGCCTCCTACGACCACTCCCGCGACTAGCGAGCAGCCTCCTACCACTACTCCCACGACCAGCAAGACTGAGCAGCCTTCAACAGCGACTCCTACCACTCAGGGTCCTCCTACGGCTACTGCCACGACCGAGAAGCCTCATACCACCAGCCAGAGCACCACCAAGTGGACTACTTCCACCATCTGCACCACCAAGACTCACACTATCACCTCATGCCCTCCCGAGGTGACCGAGTGTCCCGGCGGTGGGCACACCACAGTCGTAACTGAGACCATCCCCATCTCTACGACGGTCTGCCCTGTCACCGAGACTGAGGCTCCTCCTACAACCACTGCTACCACCAAGTGGACTACTTCCACCATCTACACCACCCAGACTAATACTATCACCTCATGTCCTCCCGAGGTGACCAAGTGTCCCGGCGGTGGTCACACTACAGTCGTAACTGAGACCATTCCCATCTCTACCACGGTCTGTCCTGTCACTGAGACTGAGGCTCCTCCTACAACCACTGCTACCACCAAGTGGACTACTTCCACCATCTACACCACCCAGACTAATACTATCACCTCATGCCCTCCTGAGGTGACCGAGTGTCCCGGCGGTGGGCACACTACAGTCGTAACTGAGACCATTCCCATCTCTACCACGGTCTGCCCTGTCACTGAGACTCACGCTCCTCCTCCTGCTGGCAACCAGACGTCTACTCTCTACACCACCCAGACCTATACCATCACCTCTTGCCCTCCTTCTGTGCCCAGCTGCCCCGTTGGCAAGGTCACAACCACTGTCTACCCTACTGGCACAACCACCATCAAGGGCTGGTACCTCTATCCCCGCTGTTCCTACTCATCCTACTGGAGTCCCCCCTGTTCCCACTCAGGCTACTCAGCCCACTGGCGCTCGTCCTTCCAAGACCACTCCGTCCTCCCCTCCCGTTGTCACTGCCGCCGCGGGTCACCTTGTTGGAAGCCTCGAGCTCGTTGTCGCCGCTGCAGGTGTTGCCGCTCTCTTCCTGTAAGGGGGAGTCGCAATATAGCCTCGCAAGGGCTTCGTTTTTAGATAGCTCATGATTCTTCTCAACCACTAAGCTTCTTTAAAAGAGTAACGATTTTGAATGTAAATATTAAGGTGGAAACTAAAGGATTCTAGCGGTAGTTGAAACAATGCCAAGCTGCTTCTGGGCGCCATGGATGAAAACGGTACAATGACACTTAACACTTCCCGGTAGGATTAATACAAACAGTATAATCTGAAAATGGACCACGTAAAGCATACATGTGATAAGGGAAAATAAGGCAAAGCAAAGACGACCTCTCGGTGAGAGGGAAGACCAAGTCTAATATGCTGTTGGGGAGGGGAAAGAGGGAAAAAAAGGAAGAAGGAGTGGGGGGGCTGAAGTATAATAGACAATGGAGACTCATAGAGTAGGAAAATTGAGTACTACGACTGAAGAGAGAGACTCGTGATTTTATATCTTACCAAGTCCAGGTGACTGTCTACTCCCTTTTTACTCAGCCAATGACCCCTCCACCCCTCCCATCATAATGTGTTTCTTTGTGAAAGATTGGAATAATAACTCAACTCATTTTCGACAGGCTTTGGTGTTCAAGGCCTTGATGATCAAAGAGCTCTATTTATACAAGAAGTCGGTGAGAGCCTTATGCCATAGGCCTCGTGAGCGTAGCCCCTGTGGGACCATGTGGCACGACCCGCGTTACAAACCAATACACGCGTATAATATTGTACTGTGCAAACATATTTTATCAGTGAAGTATGCTGGTTTACCCGTTACCTGCACATTTGGCAAGAAACTTACGGAGTACTGATAGGCTACTACGCAACCGTGTTGTGCTAGCTTGTCCTTGTTCGCTTCTCATTTTGCCCCTGGAGGCTGTTCTAAGATGGCTATTGCCTGCGGATCAAGCGGCTCGTCGGCTCTTTGGTCCAGGCTATGTGCTCACGTGGCTTCGCCGGCATGGACGGATACAACAATATACTATCATGTCACATGTGGCGACGAGATTTGACGGAAACATGGGAATTATGCTTTCGTTATATTGGACTGTTGGCTCCTACAAAAATATAGTTCAAGTTTGCTTGACGTTTGTCGAAACGCGGAGGTAGGGTGGGCCACGCTAGATAAAGACGGCAATGTGTGATGGTCAGTCCGGTTTGTACGTTTAGTGAGAACCACATTTCGGTACCATGTTGCTCAGAACACTGATCGGACCAGAAGATTGTTCTTTGGTCCGTGTAATTGTGTCAATAGGGTGTGAAAACTGAGCTGCATGTCGTACGGGTGGTAACCAACCCTCATGTTTCACGCGCGGACGTTGAGGGCTAGTTGGACCCGGAAGAATCAGATAGGGCGAGAAATGGGGTGGTTGTGTTTGCCGGATTGAGCGAATTTTGGTTGCTGCGGATGGGATACGCAATTTCCTATGCACCTCTAGTTTGCAACCGGAAATCTTGTACAGCTCCCGTGATGAGCAGAAGTGGTTCGCTGTATTGCCAAAGTTAGGAATCAGGGAGAATCCAGAGGATGCTCGTGCTGTTCATGTGGACGGTCACGGTAATGGGTTTTCGAGTGAACAATACGGCGCCTGGGAGGTGGGCCAAAGGCCGCCGAAGGTGCGTTGGGACCAGCAGGAAGGGCTGCAAAGCGTCATGCCAGATCCAAATCTGCCTGTGCAAGACGTCAGTGTGGTAGGTGTCTTAAATTAAAACCCCGAATGAACTAATTGGAGGGGGATTAGAGATGCTGGACAATGCCCGGGGACTGACAACCAAACCAGACGGCCATCGCTGGACTGGCAATGACGTGACACGCTGCAAGTCAAGGGGCTGTGTTGGTTCCGAGAGCGTTGGGCTGTTTTGACGGACTGCAATACTAGCACCTAAGTCGCGTGAACAAGGAGAAGCATGTGCCCCATGCGGGACATCGGGTATGGAGTCAGATTTCATTCCTTGTCTGTGAGATCAAATTGATCGTAACCGCGCTCGCGATTCGGTCTGCGTGTCAAACGGGTGGAAATCAGTCCTGCAGGGCAAAGCAGCCTATTCTGTCGCACGTTAGCCTAGCCCGGTATTAGAAATTGTAGGTGTCAATTGATATTACCCGACTTGAGTTCTATAGTCATGATAACGAGCATTGCAGATTCGTGAAACAGCACAGCCACGCTAGGAAGCCGAGCTCCCGACTATGTGGGCTTGCGGTCCTTGTCTGGGGTCATACAGCGCATGGCTAAATGTACTTTGTACGTGAAGAAAGCTTTGTATGTTTGTGCCGATTTATTGTCTTGCCTTCATGCCGTGGCCGGCTCACTGATTCTTTGGTTGAAGTGACTCCAGTCCAGAGTCGACAAGTCGACCGAAATACTGGGGCAGTGCCACCTCCCCATGTGTGGATTTGGCGTTGTGGACGGCAACTGCAAACCAGGCCGCATCCTTTCCCGACGAGGCGCAGCACAAGGCAGGCACCGCAAGGCATCGCGCAACAGGCTGACTGGGGGGGTCACACTCCGTTGCTCTTTCCCCTTTTGACGCCTATGCCTAACATTGGCCAACCCAGAGGCCATATCCAATAAAATGCCACTGTCCTCCGTCCTGTCATTGGCTTCTTTCTTTCGTTTGGGGGCTGCCCCGCTCCTCCCGGCCGCCAGCTAGCCATCAGCCGCCATTGACTGTGCCTCACTGCACCACCCGACCTGACCTTCAACCCTCAACCGTCTTCACCACCTTGCATCATCTCATCGTTTCTGCCATTGTCAAACTGGTGCGGCCCGCGTCCGTGATGACGGCTAGCTATCCACGAACCCCGCCGTGGTGGAGGCCGCTGGTGGATAGACCAGACTTTAACTTGGATTTTCCGTCTGGAGAGAGCTAATCATGCCGCGAGCTTCTCCAGATGCTTCGCGCATTCTAGAGCCAGGTAGGTGTATCTCAGGGCTGACAATCTGCGGCCCAGAATGAGGCTTCAGATGGTTTTTTATAAAAGGACAGCCACAGCGCAATGCCTTCTCTTTGTCCAACCGCCTCGACTATCTCTTCTGCTTGGCATGGGACCTTGGACGAGGGTTTATACCTCGTTCGAAACCGGTCCATAACCGACTTCCCAACTACCCAGTCTCAACTGGCCTCATCCTGAACACACCATCATGACCAACTTGAGGCCGTCACCGCCCAAGCTGGCGATACCAGCCTCACATGGCTCGCCGTCTGCAGTGAGTGCTACAACACAGACAGGACGTCCCTCTATGTGGAGCAAATCTGCCCAGAGGAAGATGACGCGCCTTTATGTCTATACCACTCTACCATTGACCAAAATTGTCGCTTTGGTTCATTCTCATACGCCTGAGACGGCGCCTGGGTGAGCTCATACTCATTTCAAATATCTTCTTATCCGAGATGTCGTACTGATGTACAGCATAGTCATGAGTCGGCCCACAAGAAACTCAACATCCTCCTTGACAAAGAGCCACGATGGTTACACCCAAAGACTGATGAAGATATGGACCGCCGCGTGACTGAACTGGCCAACTCTCCCACCAGACTCAAGTCCGCTGAGTATGCTGCCTTTGGTCATTCGCGATCCACCTCCAACAATTCGGCCATGTCCCCCAGCCCTCAGAGACTCAAGACGGAAGACAGTGTGAGCCCAGCGCCCTTTGACGTCTCGCCTCTGCATCGACCGGCCGTGACCCTTACCTCGAATCAGCCAGCACCTGGAGCCTTAAACCTTTGGGTATCCCATGGTGCTCAGCCCTCCACGGCAATGTCACCAGCCGAGCCCCCCCAACAAACTGAAGATGCAGCTGATCAACCGCATTTCGCAAAGTTCCTCCGTCAGACGACATGCCTCTCCAACGCGACCAGCAACACTACTGATTCATTCCACCGCCTTCTCTCCGGTTTCTCAGAACCCTACGTGCAGACTGTGAAGAGGCTCGTGAAACGGTTTACGGCTCCAATGGGTAGTCGGCCGGGCTTGTCACCTTACTCAGAAGGCAGTTCTGCCATTGAGACCTGGGCCGATGAGGAGGATTGCCCTCCGGAGTTCGATGGCCGGCCCTTTCCTATACCAAGCGATTTCCTAAATCTAGATGAGTACCACAGCGCAAGGCTGTGCTACTCTACTCGTGACGTTCATGACAGACGCCGCTGTCTTTGTTTCATGCCTCTGGATACTTGTGTGCTTCCTTGGGTGACTCGTCAAGGGCTCACACCTTTAGGGCAGCGACTACTGTCCAACGGACCCAGAGAGCAGGATTTTGGCCCCAGCGATTCTTTTGGTAACACCGTCTTGCACTTTCTGGCCGCCAGGGGTTCCTACGAGTTGGTTGAGCGTTCCTTGAGAAGTGAATTTTGCAAGTCCCTGGTTGGAGCGAAGAACTCTGCTGGTCAAACGTTCCTTCACGTTCTCAATGCTCCGATTCTTAGAAATCCGGACCATGTCGAACATCTGTTGGAGATCGTCACAGCAAGAGGCCATGACATTCATATGAGGGATCATTACGGTCGTAGCTTCTTCCATTTACTTCAAACTGGGGGCCACCTAAAAGAGCTTATCCAGCGTGTCTCATGGCGTTGCGACAGTAACTTCCACATGGCAAGAGACGCGTTCGGCTTCTCTCCTGCCAGAAACGACTCAACTATGATGGACCTTGACGAACCAAATGTCGTCGAACTTCTAGACTCCTTTGGTCCCGTAGCCTTTACCGACGCAGGGCTTGCAAAAGAAAGCAAACTCCTGGAAAATGTCCGCAAGGCAATGCTGAATCCTTATCTGCAGGACGAAGAGGGCCGCAATGGTTTGCATTGCCTTGCCATGGCTACTTTGAGTGAGGCTTCTATCGTCAATAAGTATCATCTACAATCTTCCCAAAGGGACAAGATGACCAAAAAGGGAGCCAAGCCTGAAAAGGAACTCGATTCTAGTTCATCCAAGCTCGAGCTTCGCCTAGGGCTTCTCTCGGGGTTGTTGGACTCTGGCGTAGACCCTAACCAGCACGACAACAACGGCAACACGCCACTGATGACGTTTGTTGCTGAGCTCCCCGAGGATGACGACTACAAGATTCCGCCTAAAATCTTGCAGCTGTTAATCGCGAAGGGGGCGAACATCCATGCCAGAAACAGACGTGGGGAAACAGCTTTACACATTGCCGTGAGATGCGGAAGGAAGCTGGCGATGAGGGCGTTGTTTGAGAAGGGAGCCAATGTCCATGCCAGAGACTCGGCAGGGAGAAGCCTGCTGGATGTTGCGGATGTTAAAATGCTGCATTGTGACAGCAACGAGCACATGCGCGAGTATGCCCACTATGAGGCCTGCAGGGCTTGGTTGAGTGGAAAAGGTTTGGCGTTGCAGGGGCCAGGTGTCATTGATGAATGGGGTGGGGGGTTTCGCGCATAGAAAGTCTCGTGTTATGACTGGGGCGAGTTTTTGACGATTCGGAGCAGAATCTGGTGATTTCTCTGAACTTTTTATGAACCTTGGGAGTTTGGAGTTTGGCCACAGACGGCGTGACCAGGATAGGATACCCAGTGATTGACTATGTAGAGGGGCACAAGGAGTTGGATGAAGAGCTTAAATACAGGTTTGCCTGGCAATTGGTCCGTATCTTGCAAGAATTGTGACATGATGGGACGAAAGTTGACGAAAATACTCTTTTTTTTTTAACTCGACGGTTTACCATCAATTTGGGCTTTGCATTCTTATGCTCTTGCACAGAAAAATCAGGGTCATTTGGGAAACAGGGGGCCCGTCGAGTGAGCGCCTTGGTTGATTCCCTGGACGAGGATGTTTAGAAGACAAGGCGGATGCCGTAGACCACGGCGTGCTGTGACGGAGTATACCGCGGTTCTAGATCTTGGCAATGGCCGTCAATCCAGTCCCTCGACAATTGATTCTCCATGTCGTGTTCTTGAGACACTGATGGCTGTTCATGGACAGCAATTTGTCGTCGACCAAGATGACGGGCTTCATCTACGGTAATGGGGGTATACCATCCCCTCGAGCTGTATGGGCCGGCGTCTGATGAAGAATGGGACGCGCTGATCCAAAAACCATTGCGTCAAGCGCATCGTGAAGTCCTATTGCACCAGAATATGCAACGCGATCCATCAGACGGGGTGACAAAATTCGTACTGCCCTTGCTCCATTTAGTCCCAGGCCAGGTTTACATGCAAGGCTGAGAATACCTGGCGACTTGGGAAGGGCCGTGCCGAGAGTTGTTTGCTACGGGCGTAATCTCGTCCACAGCGCGGCCTCATAACCGGCTCCGGCGGTGTGCCAAGCCGGAATGGGGCCGTCTTTTTAATAACGGAGAAATACCGGAAAGGCGCATTCACATGTGGCCTGCCGCTTGAGCCGTGGCCCTACATTTCGGCCGAACGGTTGCGAAGAGAAACAAATGTAGTCACTCTTGTCAGCGTGGCAATAAACCTCTCCATTTGCCTTCTTTGCAAAGGAGCATTCCGACCTATTAGAGCGGCTTGAGAAATGATGAAGATCTGATGTCGTCGCATGAAGATTTGGAGGGGCCTTACGACGTGGGAATGTAGGCGTATTGACTTTTTGGCCATGTTGGAGACGGTGCGGATGGCTGCACCACGCAGAAAAGCCCTCGTTTCAGCTACCCCAGATTAAACTAGACTCTTTTCAATAGTATTATTACAAATAACTTGATACTTCTTCCAATTCAATATTTAGTATTTCCCTGGTTCTTAGTAGTATCCCTCAAACGCATCGACCCGATCCGCTCCCACCCGTGCAACAGCTGGAGCGACGGGTGAATCCCCGCCGGTAACATCAAACGCCAAGCCGATAGTGTCACGGTTCGTCAAGCAGGCAGCCACAACCCGCGCAACGTCCTCCCGACTCACCGAGTTCCCTAGGTGAGCCTTGCCGACGCTGACTAAGCCCACGCCAGCACCGTCGGTGAGCCTGCCGGGCCGAACAATGGTGTAGTCGAGCTTGCGCCCAATGTTCCCAACTCTCAGCTCTCGATCTGCGGCAAGTTTTGCCCTCATCCATGGCTCTATGGCACCCCAAAGGCGTGCACTGGCTTTCACGTCACCCTCGTTGTACCAATCCGGGACCGGCCTCTTGTCACAGTCTCGCACGTCCATCGAAGACACGACAATAAATCGCTTCACGCCTGCTTCCGCGCACGCGTCCATACACTTGATGGCTCCGTCTCGGTCGACAGATGACGCGCGGTCGCGTTCTGCAAACGGCGCGCTGGCAAGGAACACGACGGAATCGGGCTTGATCTTGCCCAGGGTGTGGGCAATGTCGGATACTGAGGCTGCTTCAATCGACTGAACGACTGGGGTGGCGCCGAGGGCTTCGATGTCGGGTATCTGAGAAGTTGTCCGGATCATGCTGTGAACATGGTGGATTGGCTGCATCTCGGCCACGAGGATGCGCGTTAGGTGGCGGGCAACCTTGCCATTTCCGCCAATGATGACCGTAGTTGGCATGGTTGCGGCAGAGGCGTGTCCGAGATGGATTTTTATATGAGCGAAATGCCAAAGGGCTGGGAGAATCTTGGACCCCAACGCTATTTAGGCACCACGCCCCTGTTCAACTAGCTGCCGTCAGCGACCAAGTGGACAGGCCACATGCACGTAGGTTCAAATGTCTGGTTGATTCATTGCTACCCGGCAGCCCACTTGGTTTGCCAACAGGTAGTTGGTGTTGCAGAGGAACTTCATATCAAGCCACCTCCATGTCCTTTTTTGTTGCGACGTTGACTCCATTCTCGAGAAAGCTGTCCGATACGTCAGAGATAATCCAAATGCCAAGCAGAGGGCCCCTCCCAGGATTCCACCGGCTGCAATTGGATCCAAATCCTCGCTAGATGCAGCAATAAAGTGGAATGATCCAAGGGCGTGGTCCTCTGCCTCGCCCGAGGACGAGCCGAGGCGACCAGCCTCGACGGACGAGGCGTGTCGGGATATCCAAGAAAAATCCATCACTGATGTTTTGTCGCAGCGAGGCATCTGGAACTTTCCAAATGAGCAGCATCCTTCAGCGTCCTCAGTGGAGCACTGATCCAGGCCAAGAATTTAGCTCGCTGTAATTCGGTCTGATCCATGGTGCTAGTCATACCCATCGGAAACGTCGATACCGCTAGGGCTTCTTATAGGGGTCTGAATAGCTTCCACAGCCTTCTTCCGGTATATAGCTCCGTAGTAAGCTTCATAGCCGTTGAACCCGGGCCACTTCCACGGCCGAGATTAATCCTTGTGTCCTGAGATAGGACCCATGTGCTCCCCAGGCCAGACAAAATCCAAAATCTCCTGGCCAACATCCACACTCTGGGCTAGGTCTTCACTATCCGCGTCCACCTTGGCGAGTTTGGTCCAAAACCAGACGTTGCCGCTAGTCATCTTCTCGTCGGCATCGTTTTGGCAGTAACCGTGTCCGTTGAGGCAACAATGTGGGCAAGGGATCGTAGTCACGCGGGCCTTGATTGGGCCGTCAGTGATGCGCTTCTCGAGCTGAGCAAGAGTATCGCCACAGTCCCCCGCGCCCTAGAACTAGTAGATGCAGGCATTTAATATGCTGTTGGCCAGCAGTTGGCAGCAGGAGAGAGGCATGGATACTATGATGATACTTAGTTGGGCGAGCAGCATCGTTGCCTCTAATCGTCAAGGTAGCAATCTTGGGCTTTTCCAAGTTCTTGATTACGGCCCGTTTGGATCTCATCCTTGAAGTTCCCCTGCTTCAGTTGCTCTTTCACGAGCTCCGTTGTGGTATCGCCCGTATTGAGGAAGAAGATGGGTGTCCCCATTGACAAACCCCCAATTGTCATGATCCATAGACAGCTGCATTGGATAGGACTTCTTCCCACGGAAGGCGCCGCCAGCAAAGTCATGGCCCTTGCCGTTGCTCCAGTGCCAGCGGCGTACGAACCACCGACGGCAATCCACACGCTGACCCTCTGCGTCGGCTTCTTACAGGGGACAAAGAAGGAGCTTACAACTCTTTGTAGACGGCGTCAGCGGCCGCTTCGAGATCGGCAAGCTCATCCGCCATGGCTACCGGGACAGAGAGCATCGGCGCCGCGATATAGTGAAAAGGGAGTTTCATGGCAAGTAGAGGTGAATGATAGTGAGTACTGACAACCGCAGACGACAAAGAGAAGCGGAAAGGGAGAATGAAGAAGAGAAGCAATAGGAACAGGAGTACTTGTAGCTGTTGCTGATTGAAGATGGAGAATAAAAACACAGGCCCTAGTGCTACTTATAGCCGTCTTGACGGTGATGGTAACGCGCTCTGTTATTGTAAACCAACCAACATGTACTACACATGCGAACCACGTGATGGTATCGCTTTGAGATCCAAGACGCGCATTTTGTTGTACATGAACCAACGAGTCAGCTCTTCTGGCAAGGATTTAGGCGCCCTCAAGGGAGGGGAACCCGGGGAGGATGCAGTCATGTTCCAAATCACAATAATGGAAAAGGAGCATCTAGAAAATGTCGTGGCATTCTGCCAGAACATATCGGCTATTGGCATCACAGGGGCATGCAAAATGTAGTTGGTCATGGTGCGGCTTTCTATGTAGCTAGCTTACCTGCCACCGTGATAATGTTGGTTGAATGTTTATAAGGCTGCTATGGCACGGCTCGGGTTTCGGTACCTCAATGTCAGCCTTGGCCTACTTGAACCAGGCCCGTGCCGCCCTTTGTTTATTATTAGGCAACAGGAGGAACTGAACCTTGCCATGGGACCACCTGTCACTCCTGCGCCCCTTCTGCTGAGCCAGGAGTTATATCATTAAATGTGTCCTAACATGAATGCAGACAGCGGGTCCTTGCTAGAGTCTCTTTAATTCTCACTTTTTCTTGAAGCCATCTCTGTCTCAACATTCACTCTTAACCCGACCTCTTTGCGCATCTCAAGATTCGCCTCTATACTGAGATCCTCCATCTTGACCCACTTTGCCACGGTCCTGGTTGCTGCAAGCCCTACTCTATTTGTAAACAGGTTCCCTATCAACTAGCACCACTACCATGTCATTGGACAATGAGAACCGCGTACCCGGCCACAACACGGCCGTTTACGCCATCGCCCCCAGCATACGTTGCGAGGCCGCTCCAGACGTCATAGAGACGTATGATCCCCCCAGCAACAACAAAAGTTGCGTCAAGGTCCAGATGAATGCTAACCTATAACCCTAGCGACCGCGCCACCTTTGTCTATGTCGTCGGCCACCTGCCCGAGTCCGAAGAAGATCGTGCTAGGTCTCCCTGACGGTTCTTTGACCAACGCAACCGTGATTCTAGGTTCCTCTGCCGAGCTTGTAGACAGCGCTGTTCTCATCGACATGAGAATACATGGCATCTTCTGGAAGACGGGCATATGACACTTTGACGTTGAAATCCGCGCTGGAGACGAAAAAAATACCTGTCCATCTGTCGCAGAGGTCTCCATCTTCCCCAACGGCAGCAATTAGCACTAGTCGGCTCGCCTCCTAGCCTGCGGCAATACATACCGGGGTGCCGCCTACCCGGCGAGGGAAACAGCTCCTCCCAGATTACTATAATATTTTTTAATTCGCCTTGATATTGTACAAAATACCTCATGAGCTTAGAACCAATCGCCCTGCCGAGTTGTGGTCGCTCATTTGAGACAACTACTTGATACGATTCCACGCCGATGTGGGAAATCAAGAGTCTCTCGTCTGGTCTAAGCCGTCTCTAACCATCGTGCTGTGCGACATGTCGCGAAGCCTATCGCTTATGCTTCAAGAGCAGGGTCAATTCTATCAACAAATGCGTATTTTCCAGTAGATAAACTGCTCCCAAGGCATCAGACCACAACTATGGATGCAATCAAGTTTCACAACGAGCCCACAGTTCCGAGTTGCAAATGACCTGGATTCTCGGCGTCGAGGAATTAAAAAGTTGACGGACCCACAACTCCGTCTCCAACACGGGGAGGTGGGGGCTTTGCGGCCGATTGGTGGATCGCTCATGATATCTTATCTTATCTTATCACTTCTCGACGCAGGCAAAATTTCAGAAACTTTGAAATCCCACGTATTGTTGCAACCTCGACGTGCGCAGATACTTCTCGGTAGCTGTGACGCAAACACCCCCACAATGGTGAAGCGAAAAGTTGCAGCACTGGAGAAGCTCGATGCAGACTTGTACGTTGCCCACTCAAATCACTCGATACGTCATACGCATGCTAATTGTTACTTGTTTTTTGTTCCAGCGCGAGTTTGCAGTACAAGATTCGTCGGGATCCCAAGTACGTCGTCCTCTTTCGCCCTGTTTATGAATTGCCTCCCCCAAAAGAAAAAAAAATACCATGAGCTAACTTACGTTTTTTTCTGGTTCAAGATCTTACAAAGATGACTTTCTCAGGCAGTGGGAGCAATACGAGTCCCAGCGCGAGATCTTCCTAACGAACCCGACCGGCGGGACGGCCGACTCGATCGAAACCTTTCACAACATGATTGACTTGATTGCCCACGTCGCCGACTGCTACCCCGAAGAGACGAAGACGTATCCAGATGACTTAAAGTTGATCTTGAACGAACACCATGTTGTGCTGCATCCCGACCTGAGGGACAAGGTCGTGGGGAGTCTTGTGCTTTTACGACGCAAGGACGTCATCGACTCCGCGAAACTCCTGACGACCTTGTTCCCCATCCTTGTGTCGTCGCCGAGCAAGACGCTGCGCGAACTTCTGTTTCAGAAAATCCTGAGCGACATGAGGAATTCAAATTCCAAGTCGATCAATCACCCGCTGAATCGGACCGTTCAGACTGTTCTGTACAACTTGGTTACTGCAGATCGATCCTCGCCGAGGGCCATTTGGGCCATCAAGCTGACGCGCGAACTGTGGAAGCGACAAATCTGGACGGACGCCAAGCCCGTGGACGTCATGAAGGAGGCGTGCTTGTCGGACAACGAGAAGGTGGTGATTGGCGCCACGCGCTTCTTCCTTGGCGGAGACAAGGAAAGAGAGGAGTTGGAAGACGACAGCAGCGACGACGAAGTTGACTTGTCCAAGATCAGGCACCAAATCGGCATCAACAAGAAGACCAAGAAGCAGAAGAAGACGTATGACAAGGCGGTGAACAAGGTCCGGCGAGACCAGCAGAAGAAGGCCAAGCCTCACCCGTTGAACTTTTCGGCTCTTCACTTGCTACATGACCCCCAGGGGTTTGTGGAGCAGCTCTTCTCAAAACATCTTCAAAACACAAAGTCCAAATTATCACTCGACTCGAAGCTTCTGGTGCTGCAACTGGTTACGCGACTGGTTGGCCTACACAAGCTCACAGTCGTCGCGTTATACTCCTGGTTCATCAAGTACCTCACCCCTCGACAACACTCCGTCACCTCTATCCTAGCATCACTGGCGCAAGGAACCCACAGCTTGGTCCCCCCCGATGTTCTCGAACCGCTCATCCAAAAGATTGCCAACGAATTCGTCTCGGAAGCAGCAGCAGCAGAAGTCGCCGCCGCCGGCTTGAACTCGATTCGCGAGATTTGCGCCCGGCAGCCGCTGGCCATGACAGACACTCTTCTGCAGGACCTGGTTCAATACCGCAAGAGCAAAGACAAGGGCGTCATGATGGCCGCCAAGGGTCTGCTGTCCCTCTACAGAGAAGTCGGCGCGGAGCTGCTCCAAAGGAAGGACCGGGGCAAGAATGCCACAATCGGCCTCAAGAACGGGCTGCAGCACCAGCAAAAGTTTGGCGAAGAAGCGGTTGGCAGCATAGAGGGGCTCGACCTCCTGGCCAAGTGGAAGGACGAGGAGAAGAAGAGGAGGCGGCTGGAAAAGGGCCTCCCAGAAACCGCCGGCAGCGACGAGGAAAAGGACAATGAGGAAGACGGCTTCGACTCGGACGAGTGGGAAGTCGGCTCCGACGACGGCAGCGACTCGGGCGGCGAATGGATCAACGTCGAGCACTCGGACGACGAGGCGCCGGCCGCCAAGAAGCAAAAGAAGGCAGACGGCGGCGCCTCGGACACGGACCACGAACCGTCCTCCACCGCCGCCCAGCTCGAGCGCATGCAGCTCCTCGCCACCACCACCATCCTCACGCCCGCCGACCTCGCCAAGCTTCAGGAACTCCGCGCCGCGGCCGCCATCGAGTCGGCCGCGTCCGGCCACCGCAGGCGCAACAACCCCGACTCCAGCAGACACACCGACGACGGCCTCACCGCAGAGAACATCGAAGCGCCCGCCAAGCTGCGCAAGCTGACAAAGGAAGAAAAGGTGGCGCTCGCAAAGGAGGGCAAGCCCGACCGCGAGGAGCACAAGTCCACGCAGGCCATCAAGAAGAGCAAGAAGGAGGCCGCGGGCAAGAGCACGAGCAACAGGGAAAAGGCGAGGAAGAAGAACTTCCTCATGACGCTGGGCAAAGCAAAGAGCAAGCAGAAGAGGAGCCTGGTAGAGACGAGGAAAGTGCTGAGGGGCCATGTCGAAAGGAGTACCAGGGGCGGGAGGAGGAGGAACTTTGCCTAGGTTGGCAGCCACTCTTTGCAGACAGTCACGTAGCGACGGACGAATGTGCCATTTTCAGCCTATTAGCTTGCTGCAATGTCTATTGATGTGAATCTATTTGCGCACACAGCCTGCGTACGAAAATCTATCCCTGGCGTACATGGTCCTCCCCCCCGCCCTGCGAATACCAAATTTCCCTGCAAAGCATCATTTGCCTCTTGCCGTAGCTTGCTGTGCTATGGACGCAGACTTGGCAGTGGTTCGTGCCCAGTCTCATCCGTCTCACGCTGTGCCGCCGTTGCGAGAACCGCCCTTGCTCATACTCACTAGAATGAGGGCGGCTTCGACATCCTGGCGTTCAAAGTCTCTTCGAGCCAGATACACGGCAGCGTTGGTGACAATAATCCGAGAGGCAGCCTTGTTGTGCAAGACTGCTGCCGAGTGCGCGAACCATGCGCACTGAACAATTGCAGCACCCAGTCCGGTGGTTGTATTGTGGTTCGCGCCAGCTAGAGGGGCGCTTTGTTCGTTTTGCGTTTTGCCAGTGTAGGGGTCGATTTCCGGACCGGCGGAGACCATGTCGTGGATTCTCATTGTGTGAAAACGGCCGTGAATTTTGTAATGGGCTTGGCTTGGATGAGTTGATCGCTGGACAATGGGGTCCGAGTTGTGATGGGAGTGAGAGGGGTTCATCGTAAAACGCTTGCCGACAGTGGTGGGTGGTGATGTGGTATCATGAGTTTTACGGCCTCTTTTCCACGGGATCGATGTGCTTATATACGAGAGGGACATCGTTTCCGAGAGCTTCACAGGCTCCTTTGTCCATCAGATCACCACTGTCTGTTCGCTTCAAGTTCGTCCCTCTGTACGGTGAACGCAAGACCATGAGAACATCAAACAACCGAAAAATGGCACAGCATCTAAACACAACATTGCATAATCATTTGATGAACGTCCGTCTATCCTATGGCTCCTTTGGTGCCGAAGCCAGTGCAGCGTCCGTCTCCACAGTAGTTTCGTTCGTAGCATGCCCGACGTGTTCATGATCTTCCCTTGGTTTCTCATCGTTTGATGTTGATTTGCTATTCTCCTCGTCTTCTGCCTGATGTACGATGCCAATCTCAGCCTCGCCAAGAGAGTCCACGACATTTCTGTATGCGGGGACAAAGTTGACACAAGCGGCGTATGTCCAAGCCATTACCATGAATATCAGCGGCACAAACATGGCGTAGCCGTCACCAAACGTATCTCCTGCAGCACCTGTTGCGGGCGGGACAACGGCACCTCCAACGACACCGCCGACAATATAGCCACTGCCGCGCTTGGTGTGTCGACCCAGGCCTCGCATGCCGAGCGCGACAATGGTAGGGAAGCAAATGGACTCGAAGAACAAGACAACGTAGAGCATCGATATGCCCGTATTCCCGCGCTGGGTTATTGACGGGCAGAGAAAGATGACGCAGCACGATATGAAGGCAAGGAAAACCCATCGCGGACGGACGTATTTCATAATGCCGACACCGGTGAATCGCCCGATGGCGAAGGCTGCCTGCGCGCCAGCAAAGAACTTGGACCCGAGGGAGTCCGACGTGCCTGGACGGGTGGCTGTAGCATAATTGATGAAGAAGCTAGCAACGGCCACTTGAGCACCGGTGTAACAGAACTGGGCAAGTGCGGCATGGAATAGTTTATACTGCTTAATGAATGATTTATCCGTGGCACCGGCATGTGTTTCCTTTGCTTGGAACTCCATGTCTGTGCTTTGTTAACCGCGCCGTCTTTGTTAACAAAAACAAAGGGAGGGGGAGGCATACCGGCGTCAGTGATTTCCGGAATATCAGATATAAAGAATAATGTGGCGAGCAAAAGGACAAAGATGGCAATGGCAAGATAGACCCACTGGACATTGTCAAGCGCACGCTCATCACTGAAGTTGAAGAAGACGTATGAACCTAGAACCGGCGCAATGACAGTGCCCACGCCGTTAAAGGCCTGAGAAATATTGATTCGAATCTCGGAGTACCTTGGAGGACCGCAGACTGAGCACTGCGTTAGCCAATACCCAATGGCAGTGAAAGCGGTAGGGCCTTGGCCTAGAATATCCCACCTGTGATGTATGGGTTTGCTGCCGTCTCGAGCGACCCAAGGCCATTGCCAATAATGAAGATGCAAGCACAGAACCCCCCAAAGCTACGGTTCTTGAGTGCCGGAATGGCCAATAGAGCACCAAGCGCATACAGACACAAGCCCCATATGAATACGGCCCGGTAGCTGTAATGTCGAAGAATCCATGCCGCATGGCCAATGGAAGCCAGAGGATACGCGCTGCACAACATGTCAGCTTGTGTACGAATGAGAGTCCCGCTAGCCGTATTCATACCCAAAGTAAGCGGCCTGCAGACCTGCCGAACGTGATCGATTTATACCAAGTACAACCTGGAAATGCTTGTTGAGGGTATCTAGGAGACCATAACTAAATCCCCAGAGAAAGAAGAGGATGGTAACCAGGCAAATGGGATAGATGGACTGGCGCAGTGTCAATTCGGCAGCTCGCGTACGGCGAGTATCGTCGGCCTTGAGCGAGCGCCGCTTGACGAACTCGTTGAAGGACATGGGCGGCGAAACTGTCGATTGACTGATCCCCTTTGGCAGGCTTGGTAGGGCAACGACTTCACGATGGTAACAGGAGTCAACAGCGTGTGTGCGCCGGAAGAATTTGACGACGAAAGAGGAGGTCGCGAGAACAGCTGGGGAGGTCGATCATTTAACTTGATTCCCGCCCCTCCCTCACACCTCTTGGAGAAACCAGCCCTCGACGAGTCAAGGTGCTGCGACGTTGCGAGTCGTCTTTCGCAGGTGTCGTACAGTATCAGGTGGGCACGACCGGGTGAAGGGGTGAGCGAGTGTGACGGTGGTCGATCCAGCGATACCCACCCACCTTGACAAACCAAAGGCCTGGTTGCGAGCCTTATAAGTGTCTGCAGTGTTAGTACCTACTCCATGGTTACGCGGTGGGTAAAGTGAATTGTGTTTCATGCGTGGCTACAAAGTCCCGGCGGTAAGACCGGCGCAATGTACAAGGTCCACCACGTTGCGAGGAGTCGAGTCGAGGATGGAGCCGGCAGTTGAGGGAATTTCAGCCTATTGCGTTCAATCTTCGTCCCCCGTAAAGAACAACGGCCTGCCCTGCAATTGCCGTGATCTTAATCAGACTCGTAGGCGCCGGCTAGATGGGAGAAGAGCATTCGACATGCTGCGGCAAGTCGAAGGTGACATGGCGGCGCATTGACGGCCAAAGGCTGCTTTGGAGCCAGCACTGCCTTCTCCTCCCTCCCTCCACTCGGTCGGCGTGATGCGACAACAGCCACCCAGCGGAGCGGGTTAGGTTGTCCTTCCCTGCCTGTACAACCATAATAAACTAGCCGATGCGCAGATTTCGGGATTGGGCCTGCGGCATGTCGCCTGCAGCTGACTGGGCCGTTCCCCAGAATCGATAAGGTGCGGGGAGGTGGCATTTTGCCGTCTTCATGACGATCATTTCGTCTTCGACGCAAAGATGGCCCGAAATGCGAACCCCCCCTGCAACTTGGGGACCCGACGGCAAACAGGCTGACGGGCTGAACCCAGCTTGCCATGTATTACGGAGCATGCAAGTTTCCATTCCGCATGTCTCAAAAGGCGATCTTTGACAGATTGCGGGGAAGGCGGAAGCCATTTTTTTGTTTTTGAGTTTGTGGCTACCCTGCCATGCGGAGACGGAGGTGGTCCGCAACGCCTCTGAATGTCATGGTTGTAACGCACACACTAGAAGTTTTGGAAGGTTCTGCTGAAAAAAGGCCGAAAGCTTAACAACAGGCAAAGAATAAAAATATGCGTCCGAGGCGCAGACATGAAGCAATTCACGGAAACACCAGAATCTTTGCACAGACTCGGCGGGCGCCAGTGCCAGTGCCAGCCAATTACCAGCCAGTTGCCAGCCAGTTGCCAGGCACCTGCACCTGCACACACCTGCACGCGCACACTGGTTCTGGTTCCGGGCCGTCATGTCATCGTGGTTGGTTCTACAGAATTGGGCAGGGCGCGAATGGTCCCGACTAGTGCGCGACCTTGTTGCCCATGACCGTCATCATCACCACCACCAACACGTCAGCGGCAACCATCATCGCTTCGCCGAAGCTCTGGCTGCCCAACCCCTCTCAGCTGTACCTGCTCCGAAGCCCTGTTCCACAACCCTGTTCTGCCAGTTGACCTGTCCTACAATGACGGCCCGCGCTTGCCACGATTCTTAGGCTTCAACCCCTTTCGCCGACGGCTGATTGCAGCTCAATCCACCTCTCGATACCTCAGTAATGGACCGTTGGAACAGACATGCGGCATGCCAAGTCTAGGTACTGAAGTTTTCTTGGAATGATGAGACTATTGCCACGATGACCAGCAGGATGCTAGCAAGCGTACGTCCCAGGTCACACATGCTCGGATATGACATAATAACGCTTCATTACTGCGTGGAACCCCGAGTTCCAAGGCGCGTGTCCACAAAGTAAAATGTAAAAGACCGATGGCAGGCGTCACCACACACTGAGGGCGAAATCAGCAAATCCAGACCCCACTGTGGTGACCTAATCACTTTCGAGAGCCATACAGAAGTAGTGCCCGGATAATTAAATGACAAAATCTCTCACTCACTGTCTCGAACTTATTGCAAACCCTGCTTAGTACAGTGACATACTATGGGGTTTAATCATCACTCATCACTGTATTGAGCAGGGGCTGCACAAGACATAAGAGCAGTGCGTGAGGAGTTGTGCATGTCTGGCGACATTGAAAAATGCTATGCTTAAGAGGGCTGTGGATCATTGAATGGGATCAAATTCAGGCTTAAAACTCGGGATTGAGAGATGAGCTCGGTCATCTAAATATTTATATCGAATTCCTTGTACAACAACTGGAGGAGTAAAAATCTGTATCACGACGGGTAATGGGTTGCATCGGTGAGCCACGGAGCAAGAAAATCCAACAATAGCGGCCCTTGACCGCATACTTCCAATATCCAGCCTATTCGTGTGTCCCTTTTATGTCTTGACAGGTGTGTTGGCGTGTACTAGACGACAGGTAAGCATACTGCCAAGGACCGTGAGCAAAGTTGTCCCAGATTCCACGAAATCTTCCCATCAAGGACATGCTGAAGAAACCCTTCGCTCGTGCCTATACAGGCGGAAACCTTGAACGGATACAAATTGTTAGCTTTCAAAGCCAACCGATGTGTGATTTCTTAACCCTGACCCCCCGCAGCTACCATTGCCAATAACTTGGAAATCGGGCAAGGCTAGGTTGAACAGACTTGAGAACTGTTCCGGTCCAAGGTGCCAAAGGGCAAAAATGCCCAAAGCCTGATGTGAATCTGCCAAGCTCTTTTATCCAGCTTCGGTTCGTTCGTCCACATAGTCGACGAGGAAGTTTCCAACACTTTTGGGGCCGTTCATGCGCATCAGCGTACATAGTCATTCATATGTTAGGTGGCAAACCCTATCGAACTCGGAAGCGCTATAATATTGCGAGTGCCCCCTTCCGGCCTGTTGCCAGTTGATGACGCTTTCCGCAATTTTGTTCGACATGAAGTTGAGGTTTGCATTTTACAAAATAACACGAGAAATCTTTAGCTCAGCGAGTGGAAGATGGAACAGAGACTACGGAGTAGGTACTCAGGAGACCGGTCGGACAAGGAGTAAAAAGTCTCAAACCAAATGTTGCCAAGAGCGGGAACTGCCCTTGTGACTTGGCGCCAAACTCAGCCCACGTTCAAGAAATCAGAGTTACAATACAGCCAGACGTCGCGGCACGTGGATGTGTCCAAGACTGTCACACGGATTACCTCTAACGAGCCCTTGTCACAAAGACTTCGTGACATATTCCCCACGCCATCCTTCGGTGCATCTCGTGGAGGTAAACATGCGCCATCAGATGCGTCCGCCATCCGGCTCAACTCGTATTAGATGGTTGCCAGACTTTTCGACCCATTGATAAAAAAATTGATTTTTCTTTTCTTTTCAAGCTCCTTTGATATAAGCTTGTGACAACGGATCACATGCAAGCGAAAGAGAGCCGGTTCGCCTGCAAGACCGTCTCCAGGTTACATGTCGAGGAGCAGCATCTAGGCATACTGAACTGGACTTTTCCAGAAACAATTCGCATTCGTCACTAAACCGCGTCTTGAGATTTCACCTGTCATGGGCCGCCCCAACTCGAATCGATGGTAAGAACTACATAATAGCTGAGTGCTCGCGTGCTTGGCATGTTCGCGCTAGCCCGTTTTGCGACCGACAGTTGATGCCGGCATCTGAGGCTATGCAAGGAGTATGTATGTATTCATCTCGGTTATGTCCTGGTGGGCTCAGCCGGGGTGTAACATGGGCCCAAATGTATCCATCAAGATGCGACGCATGTGATGCGTTTCTTGCTTCAGCGGAGAACCGGCTGTCGCTAAATACTGCGTTGACTTCTAGGACCTTTTCGAGCTCATGCGGTGCAACCAGTCCGGCTACCAAACCACGGAGCTAGTGAGAGCTGCCAACGATTCATGAATTCAGTCCCGAGTGTGTCTCGGTCTTTGTGCCAAGCATGATCATGGCCTTTTCACGTTGCGTGTGCCAAGTCAATTAGCCAAAGGTCGGCAAAGGCCAAGATGGTTGCCAAGGCGAGGCTTTCCAGAAACTATTTGTTGCTCGCAACATGAGTCGAGTTGAACGAGTTCAATGTTGTTTCGACAAGTGTAGTCTGCAATGCAAATGATTGGTCTAGACACGAGGCGCATTACCAGATCTGGCACGGCTTGGGGGCTGTCACTATCCGCTTTTCGGCTTGGCGCGCTAACTCTGATTAGACTCTGGATTAGAGTTGTAATTTACACCTCGTACTAATAACCGGGTTATGGCCGTGTTGAGTTGTCTTCTTGCGTGACTCTGAACAGTGGCGTTTGCGTGTCGCGTGTTGCTTCATCGGGGGGAGAAGGGCATCAAGCATGTACAGTCACTGGACAAAAGTCTCGATAATGACCCATTTTTACACCAAAACTTATACTTTTTAAGTATAAATAAATCAAGATTTTTATATGTAAGTAAATTAATAAAAATTTGAACTTAATAAATAATTAATTTAAATTTACTATTATTATTTTTTAATTAATCTTCCTATTTTTTTAAGCATAGATTTTTAAGCTTAAAAAGCGGAAAAATTAAAGATTTTAATTATAGTGGGTTATAGTAGATGTTATAGGGGATTAAGAGACTAAAAAAATCTACTTGTATGTTTAACCTTTAATTATAAGAGAAGTACTCTATTTATAACTATAAAAATTATATATTATTATAATTATCATAAGAATTTAATATAATTTTAATTTTTATAAATTTTTATTAAAAGGTTAAGTAATAATTTATTAATAAAAGTAGTAAGTTTAGGTGTAAAATCGCTAATTATCGTGACTTTTGTCTACCCACTGTACGAGGCCGACTGGTCCTGGTCTGATCGGCCATCCGTCATTGGACCGAGGCCTCTCTTGTTTTACACTGCTCCCCAAAGAAGACACTTTGGCCGTCAAACACCCCTGGTGATGACGGTCCTAACCATCATTCAGACGACAGGGGCTGGCGTTTGTACAGGTGTTTGCTACCTCGGGGTTTCTGGACACTCTGCTTTGTTGGAGCCGCATGCCATGGGTTGCCCTTCTTCAGCTTTAATTCCTATCCACGCCTGTTAAAGGACAATCAATAATGCGGTGGAAATATGTCTTTGTAACCACTGAAATGTTTCCAAGATGATACTTGGCAGCCAAGGCCCCCACCAGCCCTTCATCGGACAGTCCTACAGTCTCTCCTTTGGGTGGTCTGCTCCAATAAGCACAAAGAGCTGCAGCACGACTGCGAATCCTTCATGTGTAGCTCGCATTAAAGCTCCAGGATGGCTCCTAGTTGGCCTTGGGTCTGCATGCTGTCAACGCCCCATGGAGACTGTCCTTTGAATCAACGGCTTGCCTGCCCGGTACCCGGACATTCCTCCCCTTGTAACTCTGAAGAGTTTTGTCGGGCAGTTCATCCTGTACATGCCTCCGTCGTGTCCACGCCCATAAATTTTCTATATAGGCCGCTGAACGTCCTTCACCTGCTGCATTTGATATTCTCTTTTCCCAAGTCGAACCTCGGGTCAGCCGGTCTGCCGTCCGTCTTGCCACTCTGCTGGGATTGGGGCATCCTTCCGCCTTGCCCTGGTATGCATATTGGAACCTATTAGATGCACACAAAGAGATAACAGGGGACAACAACAAGAAGCGTAAAATGGCTCTCCATCAGTACGACTACCTCTTTGCCGTCGGCACCATCTTTGCGTTCCTCGATGCCTGGAACATTGGAGTCAACGATGTGGCCAACTCGTCGGCCTCGTCGGTTCCGTCCCGATCCTCAGCTACGTCCAGGCCATGATCGGTGCCAGTTTGATGGAATTTAGTGGTGCCCTCGGCGTGGGTGGTCGTGTCGCCGATACCATTCGAACCAAGGTCATCGACGTCGGTGCCTTTGAGGAACGGCCTGCTCTCCTCATGCTCGGTATTATCTGCGCCGTCATTGCCTCCTCATGCTATCTCACCGCCGCCACTCGGTTCGGCATGCCCGTCTCGACCACACACTCCATTCTGGGCGGTGTCTTGGGCATGGGTATTGGCGCGCTTGGCAACACCGGCATCACCTGGGTGGGCTACAACAAAGACGGCTCGGCCGACCTCAAGGGCGGTGTCGTCCAGGTCTTCCTCGCCTGGGTTATCGCACAGGTTCTATCTGGCTTGTTCGGCGCCGCCATCTTCCTCATCACCAAGTACGGAGTCCTGTTGCGATCGAATTCCGCCATGAGAGGCCTCGTCCTCGTCCCCATCTACTTTTGGATCACAGCCTCCCTCATCGTCATGTTGCTGATCTGGAAGGGTGGTGACTACGAGGTCAAACTGACAGACGCTCAGATCCCCGGTGTCATTGTGGCCACGGGAGCTGCCTGGGGCCTGTTGGTGTCCTTCTTCCTTGTCCCTTGGATGTACCGGGTTGGCATCAAGGAGGACTGGCAGCTGAAGTGGTGGCACATTCTCCAGGGCCCCTTTCTTCTCCGACGAGGCGAGGTCCGTCCACCCCCCGAGAATTTCACCGGTGTTGTCCGCAACTTCTATGAAGGCCATTTGAACCGACAGGAGCTCGAAGCTCGAGGCGCACGAGCCGCTGCTACCACGGAAGATGTCGAGGGTCAGCACGAAAAGACGGGCGCTGCTTCCGATATCTCCGCCCCAGGGGCTGGCGAACAACCTGTTGCCTCTACTCACAAGTCTCTCATCGGCCCGAAGCCCGACGCTGCTTGGTACTCTGGTGCCGGACTATGGTGGTGGTTCAAGTGGGCTCTGCTGCGCGGCATCGACCAGGACATTGTGGGTTCTCAGAGCGAGAAGTCTGTTATCGCGGGCGACGTCGAAGGAATCCATGCACGAGCACACCACTACGACAACAAAGCCGAATTCCTTTACACTTCCCTGCAGGTCATGACGGCGGCCGCCGCCTCATTTACCCATGGCGCCAACGACGTCGCCAACGTGGTAGGTCCTTACGCCACCATCTACCAGATCTGGGACAGCGGCGTGATCCCCAAGAAGGCTCAGGTTGACCTGTGGATTCTTGCTTTTGGCGGCGCTGGCATCGTCATTGGCCTCTGGACATATGGCTATCACATTATGCGCAATCTGGGCAATCACGTCACTCTGATGTCCCCTTCTCGTGGGTTCTCTATGGAACTGGGATCCGTCATTACTATTATTATGGCTACCCGTCTTAGTAAGCTGAAAACTTTGGCGGTGGTGATGCATTTTTTGGACTACTGACTAATTTGAAATTAAACAGAGCTGCCTGTTTCTACAACTCAGTGTATCACTGGTGCCATTGTTGGCGTTGGCCTCTGCAACGGTGACTGGCGCTCCATCAACTGGCGCATGGTTGCCTGGATCTATCTCGGATGGATCGTTACTGTACCGACTGCCGGTTTGATCTCCGGTATCTTGATGGGTTTTGTTACCTTCTCTCCCCATTGGTGAAACGGTCTACATATGTAGTTCGTAATCTCTTTGTGTTTTCTTGCCAAATAAATACTCTAAAGAGAGTCAGTGTTGTCAGGAGAGGATTCCAGAGGTATGATATATAGTAGCGCAACTCAGTATACTGGTTCAAAAAGCTGATATAAACCGACGAAAATTCTATTTATATCAATGCAACAGTCTATCTATTTACGGTTTAGTACCTACCTACTTAGGTTCGTAGTATCAGTGTAGGGTATAATCCCTGGTATATATACAAAATATCACATAACTCACTCGGCAGCCCACGCGTGCGCAATCTCTGATTTCAGTAGCACATATACTGTTCGCACATGTATCGTTGACAGAATATCAATATAGTAAGGTAAACTCCCAAATATATTCCGCTGGGAAGCTCGTTTCAATCTCACCTGGTTTATACATGTAACCTGACTGGCTGGAGCTAGTGGGTCGGTGAAGATGCGGGGTCGGCCGACAGCGGGGCTCGCTCACCGAGGTGAGTAAATGAGGAACAAATTAATTTTTTTTTTTTTGTTTTTGGCCGACACCGTAGGCAGCTTTCGCAGCAACTCTTGTTGCAGCAGCCATTGCCAACCACCATGTCTCGAAGCGTGGTACAACCCAACAGCTGGGTGGCATTGAGACTCCCAAACGATACACTGCGTGTTCTTCAAGTCGCACCAAATACGTGCGTTGCATCACCACCACCCGCTCTGCGACACAGCACCACTGACGCTGCCCTTGTCCAGAACAATTTCCCTAGGAAAATATGGCTCGTTCCCGAGCAACTTGCTCATGGAGCGTCCGTTTCACCTGACGTACGAAGTACAAGAGAAGCGCCCCGGCGAAAACTTCTCCCGGCTACGAGTCGTGCCCGGCACAGAACTCAACGCCGACATACTCGCCGAGACGAACGAAAATGAGCAGACGGACGGCGACGCGGCCATTGTCGCCGGCGAAGGCGAGCAGCTGGCGCTTGTAGACGAAACCGGCAAAGTCGTCGCGCGGTCAAATCGGGAAATCATTGACGACTCGGCGCGGCAGAAGCTCACGGCAGAGGAGATCGAGGTGTTGAAGCGCGAGGGCGCCTCGGCCGGGAAAGAGCTGATTGCGAAACTCATGCTGTCGCACACGGCGATTGACCAAAAGACGTCGTACTCGCTCGCGAAGTATAAGCTTTTGAAAGAGCGCAAGTTTCTGAGGAGATTCTCCGTGCTGCCGCTGGACGTTGTCCTGCTGGGCCAGTGGCTGCTGGAGAACAGAGATTCCTGGAAAGTGCTGGAGCTGAGGCCGGAGATGATGGGCCTGCTGGGATGCTGGGCAGACGTGCATTTTGGAGGCGAGCCCGCCCAGGGCGTGCGTGAGCCTCACGGGGGCAGGTGGCTGGCGGTTGATGACACGGGTGGTTTGCTGGTGGCTGCTTTGGCGGAGAGGATGGGGTTGCTGCACCACGATCCGGGAAAGCAAGCCGCGTCCCAAGGGCCGGGGGAGGAGAGTCGGCAGACGGCAGAGGCGGCTGCAGGGCAAACCGGCGCGAGTAATGGCGGTTCCGAACAACAAGAGCCTCCGTCATCGCCACAGACACAGCGGACGAGTAAGAAGCGTCCTCGCTGCCATGATTTCGACGACCACTTCGCCCTCACAAACACCATCACCCTCATCCACTCCAACTCGCAGCCCAACCTGTCTGTCCTGCGATACTTTGACTACGACGCCAGCGATCCCAACCCGCCGTACCCTTACCACCCGCTGTTCACCAACCTCCTCCCCATCTCCTGGCTGCAACTCGTCGATCCCGCCGAAGACGTCGTCTGCTCCGAGAAGCCGGCCGACGTGACGCCCGAAGAGCTCGCGTCCTGGAAACCCAACCGCCGCGGAAACTACCACCGCAAACGCCGGAGGTGGGCCCGGACCAACGAAGTCATCGAAAACACACGGGCTGGCGGCTTCTCCGGGCTAGCTGTAGCGAGCACAATGGACCCTGTCTCTATCCTACGCGAGGCTCTCCCGCTATTGGCAGGGGGCTCCCCCATCGCCATCTACTCGCCCACCATTGAGCCGCTGGAACAGCTGGTAGACTGCTTCAGTATCGGTCGTCGGGCAGCATGGGTATCATCGCTGCCTACAGAGGCAGAGGGCAAAACGCAAGCCGAGTTGGATCGCTGGGAGGGGACGAGGGAGTTTCCAATTAACCCTACCCTGGTGCTTGGTGCGGCGGTCCAAAGCAGTAGAGCCAGGAGATGGCAGGTTCTGCCGGGGAGGACACATCCGTTCATGACGGGGAGAGGAGGCGCGGAAGGCTTCTTGTTCACGGGCTGGAGGGCGATTCCGGCACAAGGGAGGGTTTCTGCAAGAGGCAAATTCCAGAAGAAGAAGGGAGAAGCAGCATGATGATTTTGTATAGTATATTTGTTGGGGTAATGGATTGGATTTCGGACCTTGGGACTACGTGTGTCCGTGGATGAATTGGGATAAGCATGTGCTTGTGTAGGGACTATACAAGGAGCGATACCCTGAATTTGTATCGATCGCAATAAATACTCTGACCCGGATACGTGTTGCGTCATCATGGTTGGTCAATCGGGTTCGAGGAGATTCGCAACCACTGCAGTTGTGGTGTCTTATTATTTGTGTTTTATAGAACAAGGGGCGGTGTTTTTGTTTAGTCGCAAAGGCTACTATGGAACCATCCGTTACAACGCCTTGCCCATGAACTTTCTCTTCGTAAAGCTCAGCCACCACTTGCTAGGCTTGGTTTCGTCATCTGCGTACACTCGTGCAAGTAATCGCGTTGCCAACTCCTGGCGTACTTGGGACATGTACTGCCTTAGTTGCTCGGCATCCAGTCTATCCCTAGGAGGCTCGTACATCTGCCACGGAGGAATGTTAGTCGCAATTAGGGTCCAAGCCAACACTCCCTGGGACGAGTTGCGATCAAGATTGTAGCCCAGGGGAGTAGCAACACTTGTAAAACCAGGAGCGTACCTGATTCAAGGGGAAGCCCGGGTCGCCCGGGATAGCAAAGTTCAAATCCAGTGCCAAGTTCATGACATCCTTCTGCGCATCCCTCGCCGTCGCGCCAGGCTTGATCTTTTGCAGACAGTCGCTCAGAAACAAGATTCCGTACACGAGCAAGCGGTCTGCAGGACCCTGGATTTCAAAGTTGCGGAAAAATGTGTTGGCACGGAAGAGCGAGATGGTCTCGTCGAGGATATCGTAACTGTCGCTGTCCGGATCGGGCGACTCGTTGGCCGGCAGCGGTGGTGACGGGATAGGAAGGGTGTAGGCTGGTCCGCGGGTCTTTGTGCGTAGCGGGAGAATGGGAAAGTTACCTATGAGGCGGGGAGGGTTGGGGTCGTTGTTGAAAATGGAGTTGTAGGCCTGGCGAGATGGTCAGCTTGATGCCGAAGATGTGAGAGCTGCTGGAGAGGTGGTGACTGGTGATACGAGCTGAATGGAGGTCGGAAAATATGGCGGCCGGGAGAGAGGACGCATGAGGAGCTGGAGAGGGTTGTACATACCGGCATTTTGATCAGAATGGAGAGCGGAACAGCTCGACGATGATGCCTGGGATGGTGCGTTCGAAGTTGGTGATGCCTTGCAATTGCGCGGCGTTTGTCGTTGGCGGGGCTTTTTGGATTGGGAATGGGGCGGGGCGCAGCCACCTATGATGATGCTTCGTGGCGGTGCAAGATGTGGCTTGCCCGTCTGGCAGACAATGTGACGATGTTTTTATACCACGACATGGTAAATTCTGCTGATCATACTTGATATTTAAAAAGAAATAGATGTCTCATTGGATCTCCCGGTTATGACATGCACAGTGAGAAGGATCGTCTATGCCACTAGAATGAGGAGGAAATGACCATTCGATCTTGTTTCAAGCGGATCCGGGATTATTCTCTAACCTTAATAAAACATTATTTCTGTACATCTGTACATTATAAATATCATAAGAGCCTATAGTGTGTTAAGTGGTCTCGTGCGGTTCTATGGCTTGGGTACGGCCGCCACACTGTGTTACCTGACGTAGTGCTTGCACTATTATTTGGATAGGAAAAAAAAAAAATTAAAAAATTACTAAATTAGGTAAAACCTTAAAAAAATTGATTGTTGAAATAAAAACAATAATAAAAGCCTATAAATCACATAATTAGCATGAAGCTTGGATGGGGTGTTCAACGGGGTTGGGAGTCTCGATTGGCCCTCGACGGTAGCGTTCGAAGAAATGAAACCATGGCCTTCGACGAGGACCCAAGGAGCCATTGCCCTAGGTGCTACGACGATCATTTAAGCGAGGATGAAAGTGGTAGAGATGTACTCGGTAAGGCATTTACTCTTCGAACACGTCGAACTGTAACATGTGGACCCGAAACAGCGTTTTATATCTGCGTGAAAAGCGTCTTGTCAAGTGCAGGCGATACTATATCGTGCAAAGATTTTGCATGAAACGATCATTATCACTGCGATGGCTCGTTCTATGCTTGTACTCATGGTCTTGCTCTCGGTGTTATGTGTAGTAGTTGACTGTTTCCTGGCTCTGTTGAAACCTACCAGAACGGTGACCGACATCAGCCTCACTCCTATGAAGACGAATTTTCCTCTTCCCTACTAGTAGCACGTTCTAGCGACAAGTTACAACAGAAAAGAGTCGGCAGGATCCTAGGTAGATTAATAGGGCGCCCTTTACCACAGTCACAAGGTCGAACCGCTTCCCTCAAAGGTGTGTTACAGATGTAAATTTACCCTCGAGCGAGTAAGCTGGGAAAAGTTTCCTGCCAGATAGAAAATCTGCGGTATTGATGCATGGCACTGCGAACCGGAACGTTGCCCCCGAGAAGATTTTCCCGCTTTTTTCTTTGGCTATTTAACCACGTATTATATTCTAAGCCTTTCAGAGAGGAAACTTCTGAAGAATGTGTTTTGCTTCGGGGGGAGCCTTGACGGCAGGTGGTGTCCGAATGTCTGCCGAGGACCTAGACCACACAGTGATGTTGGTGAGCATATTCACGGCATAGGGCCTGGGACCAGAAAGACGGAGTTTACTAGGATTCCGTTCTGAATATGTTTGAAACCTCGAACCGCTCCCTCAGGCGGTTCTTCGTTGCTCGCGATCGGTACACATATTCTCGGTGATGGCTGAAGACTCGTGGGCCCGGGACGTAGGAATTTTGTTGCGAGCTGTCACAAAAAGAATGCGCCCTAATTAAACAGCAACTATACCCCCTTATATTTCCGTTGACACGCGCTTATCAACCCATGACAATCTTCTCCGGGATCAAGCGGGGCCTTCTGTACTTGACTTTTCGTGTAGAAGACAGTAAGCAAACACATGCTTCTTGACAGTATACGTTTCTCTTCTCCTCTTCTCCAATTTTGTTTCTTTCTTCTCTTCCTCAAGTTTCAGACTTCTCCCATGACCCGTCCCTTCCGACCCGTCCACGCCGGCTCATCACTGACGCTCAAGAGGTCAGGTGGGTGTTGAAATGTCCAAAGCCCTGCGTGACGTGACTACCAAAGCGATTCCTCAAGGAGTCAGAACAGACCTCTCGATCCGGATGGGGGAAGTGGGAGTGAGGGAATTACAGTAGCCGCTAGCTAGCAGGTCGATACGTCCATGAAATCTTGACTAATATGCGGCAGATGGATCAAATGCGTATCACCCCCACCGCCATGATTGTTCATATTAGAGGGGATATTGGCGTTTTCATGGACAGGCGTCTAAACTAGATTGTCTTTTGCGGTGGCCACGGATGCACTGCCAACCTACTTAAATGTGGGTGCTCTTAACACGTAATTATCTTCAAGTATATGGAAATCTGTATACCGCAGCAATTGCAATTATCTCAGAGTCTCAGGGCATGAGCTACTCGACCGGGCGGTGTGTTATTATTCTCAGTTTCGACCAAGTAAGACATGAACGCTGGCAACAAGTGCCTGTTCCTCTTGCAAGCTGCCAGTGTTAAGCGACGCCTAATTACGTATGAAGAAGGAAATTCTCAATTTCGGGAATTAGATGGCATGTTCAGCTGTTACTTGCCTAGAAACCTTCCCTACTTGTGCAAGCGTGGCCGAGTTGTAAGCCCGGAATCATGCACGAAACGAGAAGCCGTTTTCCGAGTCAAGTGATGGTCGAGCTAGGGTAAGTAACGTGGTTAATAATATGCTGCAGCCCACTAAACCGATCTGGATTCCCATCCCGGGGGGGGGGGATAGAGCGGTGTTGCCTTTGGAATCGTTGACCTTGCTGGATAAGTAAGTGGCCAATGTACGCGGTCCGCGAGGAGATGTTCTCAAGTGGTGGACTCCAAGACTTCCCAATGGACGACTAGCTGGTCAAGTTTCGATTTACATAAAGTTGGTGGAGTGAGCTGTCTTCTTGGGCTGGTTAGTCCGTCTTGGCCCTCTATATCACAGGAGGCTATATTTTGCTAGCAGGGGCCGAGTGCCCGATGCGAATATCCGAGTATTCCTGCCAAGGGTAATTTAAAGTCGACCAAGCCAGAACTTGGCATTCTTAAGCGAAGCTGTTGATATGAACGAGATTGGAGGCCATGAGGGCCATGTCGACTATGTGATAGCAACTGGCGGGGCGTAGCAGAAGGCAGTTAAAAACATTTGATGTCATACTTGATAGTCGGCAATGATTCACTCCGATGGGCGGATACGATACCGAGGGCAAAGACACTCGGCTCCCACTTTGGTTTCCTATTCGACGCAACATCGGTCCCGAATTGCCTCCTAGGGCAGTAGTAGTGGCGAGTGTCGATCCCGCAACCGGCGTCGAGCGAATTCTTTACGTAACTTGTGACGTATTGTTTGCTTGTGCTCCACTAGCCCAGGACAATCATCCCATCGTCCATGCTAAGCATGGCAGTAAGCATGATAGATGTGTGAGTTGTCTAAACTTTAAAAGTTTATCAAGACTTGCTGGCAATCACCGGCTTTGGTACGCATTGTAGTGCGTTGTTGTCTCTCTAATAAAGTAGCTGGGGTTTATTCTTAGTTGGCAGTAACGGTCATGTTCCTCGTGCGCTCGCTTAATTCTTTTTTACCGAAATTGGTTTTCTTCTCGATTATTCGGTTGCCCAGACAAAAAGTCTGACCACATAGCCACAACCGAGTTCTACAAAGACATGTGATAGTGCAACCAACTGCGGATTGCTGGGCTCCCCTGGTACTTGGCATGGAGAAAACTCGCTTGCCGATGGCAAAAAAGGTGTTTGTGTCTCAAGGCTATCATGTAAAAAGTTGTGCTCAATGTCTGGTACGCCCGACTTGGCGTTTCTCCACCACTCAATTAACTGGCTTGGCAACACACAGCGTGATCTTATCAGATCATCTTGGTCCAATGAGCTCGGTTCCAGGATACGAGGGCCTTGTGGCACATGCATGGTTTTCTTGATCCACAGATTCCACACTGCCCAAGGCTTGTGGTTTGCCTCGGAGAAAGTATCAAGCTCGGGGGTGGCTGGAGCAGAGGCAACGGCCGAGTCGTAGCTCCAGCAGTTTTCCTTGTTTTGCCTATAAAAAGGGAAACGGAATCCAGTTGACGCCGTACGCTTGGTTCCGTGTTCAACAAGAAAAATTCTAGCCAGGTGGACTTGAACGCGCTTGCCCGACTTGCATCATGAAGGGCTTCACACAACTTGCGCTGCTCGCGGCATCGGCCACGCTGGGCCAGGCTGCTTTCCGAGAGGGCTGTGCCGACGCGCCCTGGGACTCGGATACTGACTTCTTCCTGACCAAGTTTGAGAAGGGTCCTAGCAATCCATTCTTCGCCCAATACAACAAGACATACGTGACCATTAGGAACCGTCAGCACCGATATGTCGTTCTGTATTGCAGCAAGGACCCGCCTCCAACCTCCATCGTCGGAGAATCGGCCTTGGTCATCAAGGCCCCCGTCAAGAATGTAGCTGCGCTGGATGGATTTTCGCAGAATCTAATCGAGGTTGGCAAAACAATGGTCCATCTGCACCCTGGGACGAAATGCTGACTACCCAATCCAGATGCTCGGCATGTCCACAAGCATCAAGCGCACTGGTGTTTATTCCGACGTTACCAGCTCATGTATTCGCGGCAATATGAAGGACAACATTACCTTTGATGACGACGAGTGGGACAAGGCCCCGGAAGTCGATGTTACTTTCTACGGCGACACGGCCAAGCCCGACAGCAAGAAGGTCCTCATCTACAACGTGGGTAACTACGCGCCACTTGCTCAGCTCGGCTACATCAAATTCGTCTCCATGTTCTTCGGCATGGAGGAGCTCGGCCAGAAGATTTACGATGAGATTGCCGCCAACTACCGCTGTGCGGCTGCCCAGGTCCAGCAGGCCATCGAGGACGGCACGTACCCTACGGGCGCCTTCATCTCCCCCATCCGCAAGGACGGGGACAAGTTTACCGTTTTCCAGAGCCCTTGGTGGAGCACTATTCTCTCGGATGCCGGGTCGGCACTCGTCAACGTCTCGGCCGACGGCGAGGCGTCCGGGAAGGGAAACCCGACCAAGCCAGAACTCGTCACCATCGACGCCAACAGCCAAGGAAACAACTTCGCAGAGAAGAGCTGGGCCATCATTGACACGACCCAGTACGATCAGCTTCCCGGCAAGTCAGCCCCCAAGACTCTGCCAGAGTCTACCCGTATCACGGCAGACACCTACACGTCGAGATCGGGCGCCTCGAGCGCCTCCTACGCAGTCAAGAACAACAACGTCTGGCTCACGGACAAGGCTGCAAACCGCAATCGCCGTCACAGTGAGTCCCTTGTGCTTAAATATCCGTTTCTGCGGCCAATTTCTCCAATCTGCTCGAGTCGTTGCTGACCATGTTCTCCCTCCCTTTGCCGCAGACTTCTTTGACCGCGGCAGCGCGCGCCCGGATCAGGTCATCCGTGATATTATTTCAATTGTGTCGCCGTCATTCCTGCCGGAATATACAAATATGTTTATTCGCAGCGTCTCCAAGCCAGATGACATGATTGCCCTCAGGCGATTCACCCACACTTGTGCCCAGAAGGGCAAGGCGCTGGAGACTTTGAACTTGACCAAGTGCGACGCCCCGGCCTGGCTCACTGGGTACCATGACTCTGGCCTGAAGCCAAACGCATATCGCTCTGTTGACCAGGCTGATTCTCTTGCTCTCCGCGCTAGCAGCAGCGGACTCAGCGGCGGCCAGAAGGCCGGCATTGCCGTTGGCTCCGTCGTTGGGTTCCTTCTCATTGCGGCCGCAGCGGGTTTCGGTATCTACAAGTGCCGCCGCTCTCGTGCCGACGATAAGAATGCCAAGAAGCGCGAGATGGACCAGGTTGAAAAGGGATCTGTATCGAGCAGATCCACCCATAAGTAGAACTGTGAAGTTGACATGTGCAGACCAGAGGGCAAATCACGAGGTCTCTTCGTGTGGCGTGGAACGAAGTAGAGAGACTAGAGTAGAGCATACGAAGATATGAATAGTACCATCATTGACCGGTCTCGTCGTGCTGCCATCTAACCTGCATTGCGTGTCCGGCATTGAAACGCATAACCACAAGATCTTATATCTCGCTTAATGTCAAATGACTTTGATCCTAGGCAAGTCTGCGTCTTTCTCCTTCGTGCCTGATCACAGTTCCCGAAGCCAGAATGTGACCGCTTGCTATGAACAGGACAGCACCGAAGAAGCACCATTCCCCGCGGCCAAATCCTCTGCCAATAGTAACCTATGGACTTTTGCATCAATGTCGCACTCAGATGAAGTTGGAAAGCACAAGTCCTAGCCTTTGAACTATCCGTAATTTGCGAGCGATCAGTGCTATATCCATAACACTAGCTTCTTGAAATGAGGTTTGAGCCTCTGTAAAAGGGGTTTTCCTAGGTCATTCAACTATTAAAAAGGCCTCAATTCCCTCAATAGTTGGCTTCAATCAAGGACCAGTCCACTAATCAATTCAATCCATAGCTGCTAAATCGGGACAGTTATAACCTGGTTTACATAACTACTGCATTTTTTACCTCTTTTAATTACTTCACATTTAAGATCTCTAATTAAGGCCTTCAAGTTAGCTGTTATAGATATCAAAAGTCTTTCCCAGGCTACCCTTACAGGCTGGGTTCTAGTGACCGGTATTAGTGGATTTTTATTACCGGGACATACGCTACTTGCTGCTATCGGTGCAGGATTGCTCACTACTTTTGGGGTTGACACTTCGTAGGGCAAGTGGATCGGTTACCAGATCTTGTATGGCTTCAGTCTCGGTCTCGCATCGCAGGCTCCGAATATAGCGGCATAGATAGTGTTGCCCAAGCAAGACGTGGCTATTGGCGCCTCACTCATGTTCTTTGCGTCTGTTCCACGCTTTTTTGGGGATTAAATATAATTATTATTCGCTAAAGTTTTACCTTAAGAAGGTTAACCGGGGCACCTGGGCTTACATTGACCCAAAACAGCCCGAAAAGCTAGCTGTTGAACAACCAAAAAAGCCCAAGCCTAGCGATGTTGGTCCGGAGGCTGTAGATATTACAGACCTTGACGAGGGACGACCCAGAGTTGAAATATCTCAAAACCGACCATCGGCTAGACCTTCAAACCTACCGAGGGCAGCAGAAGGCCCTTCCAGTCATCCAGTAATCCATAGTCAAATCTATCGGCAATCGGCAATTACTACGATACGATAGCTACGGACGGCATTCCAAGGCAGCTAGAGCTATTACAAGCCCGGCTGCAGCCCACATCTTGGGAGCTAGAACAAAAGGTTTCGACACGATACAAGTCGATCCAGAAGGCTTCAAATCTCACAAAAACGGGGGCTTGAATTACAGATATTAGAAGCTAAATGCCTTGGTTCGTCGCATATTTCGTGATAATTAAAACCTACTAATATCGGTTAAGAAAGCCAATTAAGGTGACCTGAGAAGGATCTTTAATATTGATAATAGCTAGTTGAAAGGCTTTAGTTAAGGACCTTGGATGTGTAGCAGTTAAAAGAGGTTAAAAATATAGAAGTTGTGTAAACCGGGCTAATAGCTGTCACAAACAGAGCATGCTTTACACAGCAAATATACCCCCCTTATATTCTGTTCACACTACACTTTATAGCGAAGACCGAGGGAACAATGAAGGAGAAAAAAGGGGAAAATAAAAGAAACAAAAAAAAAGAAAAGAGAGAGAGAGAGAGAGAGAGAGAGATGAAAATAGAAGGAAGCAGAAACAGATGCCTGCTAACACAGATTGCCTGGTGATTGGAACATATGGATTCATGGTCTCGTTTCCTGAATACTAGTTCTAGGTTAATTCCTCTTGCAAGGCTTGATGGATCTGCCCGCGGCCCGTATATGGAATCGTTCAGTAGAATGGTGGAATGCAGATGGGACCGTTGTGGCAAAAGGCAACGCCACAGCTGGGGATACGAGACCACTCCATACTTTCTGGTCGCGAACTTGGCCAAACCCTTCCATGCATCTATGCTTTAGCTCTGGGACTCGCACGCATTTATATTTCCAGGGCATGCCGCGCGGAGGTAGAAGAGTCCGTCTTATCTCCCTTTGACATTGTAAGATGCCAATGTGACTACGCTTTGCAATCGAGTGGGCTAGGCACTTCTCGTCTACTTAATTGCTGACGGGCATACTTCGCATGAATACGTCTGTTGATGACGGACGAGAGCCACCCCCGCCAAGCCGGTTGATATCAATCCGATGCCTGATTTCTGAAAGTCGGGCCATGGTATTTAATCTACATCGAATATCAGTACTCGACATGAGATGAGATAAATAGTACGGCTAATGGGACCGATTTACAGACAAAACAGTCAAGTTCCGGTGCAGAGTTGTAGGTCAAGACCCATCATATATACCTTGCTCCTCCTCTTTGCAACGGCCAAACGCAACGCGTCGCGAGTGAAACTAGCATCCTGTGAAAATTCCTATCGAACCAAATAGAATTATTCCACTACCAAAAACCGGAAATTGATTCCCCAGACGGTGAAGCAATTTGGCCGGCCACTCGCATACTCGCATGTGAATGCCCGAGTCCGTTAAGAGGCAAAGTCTCGGAGCCGAAATACCGTGCCTACTCCAGAGGCAACAAGTAGCAGAAGAGTCGAGAGGAGTCACTGACTACATGTCCAAGGGTGAGCGGGATGATACCGGGGCACAGCCACGGCGGAACCAACGGCTATCGGGAGAAGGATCCGGCAAAACGGCACTTGGCGCCGATACGCCCGATATCCAGCTTACAAGTGTCTCTGAGGCTTTCTTGGACGGGCCCTCGGACCGAGTTGACGAGGCGCAGCCGCTCAAGGTTCAACGCCGACGGCTCATTAATACGCCGCAACACCAACTCGATGAGTCGATGGCACCTCGCTTAGAGGGTCAAATTGGCTGATGTAATGCCCACCGCTTGCCTGTCCAATGGATAATTCGGCACGGCACGTGTGCATGAATTGGCTTCACGAGCCAAAGTCCAGCATTGGCTCCGTCACAAGCCACCGCGGGCCGGTCCTAACCAACCCTCGGGGGTTTTCCTGTCGAAGGCATCGACTAAAGAGTTAGTTCAGGTGATTGAGCCCAAAAGAGCAGGTCAAAGGTATTTACCCCCGCTTTATTGGCCTCCGACGTCAATACGGGAGGAGCGAGAGCTGGGCTTTTATATCCCCGTCTGCGCTACATAACTTGCCACGTACAGTCAGCCAGTTCTTGTCCACTTCGTCCGTTCTTTGCTGGAAATCATGTACATGTATGCTGGAACCGTAGCCCTGTCGCTGCTGGGCGGCGGGCTGGCGCAAGACGGCGAGGGCTGGTACGAGGCTCACCCCGGCATGGCGCGGATCCGGCGGGTGAACCAGGACACGCACCAGATTGTGGACGAGTTTGGCCGCACGCGCTTCTTCCACGGGACCAATGTCGTCATGAAGGAGCCGCCGTGGCACCGGCCGGCCGAGTGGGTGCCCGGCGTGTCGTCGTTTGGCGAGCAAGACGTCCGGAACATGCACGACCTGGGCCTCAACGTGGTGCGGCTCGGCCACAGCTGGGCCGGCGCCGAGCCCGCGCGAGGCGAGTACAACGAGACGTTTCTGGACATTATGAAGCAGCAGACCAGGCTGGCCGAGGAGCACGGCATCTACGTGCTGGTCGACGTGCACCAGGACGTGCTGGCGCGGCAGCTGTGCGGCCACGGCGTGCCCGATGTAAGTGACGAGGACGTCGTGACTTCATGGTAAAGATATGGCTGACGGCGGCGCGGCAGTGGTTCGTCAAGAAGGACTGGGTGCCCGGCTGGGAGATGTATCCCTTCCCGCTCAAGCTGCCGCCCTTGCCCGTGGACAAGGACGGCTTCCCGTCGCCGGCGTCGCTCTGCGGCAGCGTCGACTGGTCGCTGAGCTACACGTCGGTGGCCGTGGGCAACGCCTTTGGCCGGCTGTACAACAACTTTGACGGGCTGGGCGACGCCTTTGCCGCCTACTGGAGGAGGCTGGCGTCGGGCTATGCGGCCACGGCCAACGTCGTCGGCTACAACCTGCTCAACGAGCCGTGGGTTGGCGATACCTGGGCCGACCCGACGCTGCTGGTGCCGGGCGTCGCCGACCACAAGGTCCTCGAAGGGCTCTGGAACCGCGCCGCGAGGCAGATCCGGACCGTCGACAATAACACCCTCATCTGGTTCGAGGGCGCCACGCTCGACATCCTGTCGGGCTTCGACAACGTGCCGCTCGGCGACGGCGCCAAGTCGGTTCACTCGTTTCACTACTATAAGCCGCCGCAGCTCGGCTCCATCTCTGCCACGCTCGACAACCGCCGCAAGGACAGCGAGCGCCTCCGGACCGCCGGCGTGCTGACCGAGCTGACCTTTTGGACGGGCGACGACAGGCAAATGCAGGACCTGGCCGACGCCATGACGGCCACCGACGCCGCCATGGTCTCGTGGATCGGCTGGGCCTACGAGAACCTGTACAACGGCACCTCGGGCCAGGCCTATCCCGAGCTGGCCAAGCATTACGCCCGTGCCTATCCCGCTGCCGTCGCCGGTATCCCCAAGAGCTTCGACTTCGACGAGAAATCCGCCACCTTCAAGCTGCAGTTCACGGCCGATCCGAGCATCGACGCGCCCACCGAGATCATCCTGCCCCCGTCCACCTTCTCCAACGGATACACCGTCCAGGTTTCTCCCGAGGGCAGCTTGCTGCAGCACGCACCTGACAAGCGTACCCTGGCCTTGTTCACTTCCCCGCGAGTCAAAAATGCCACTGACGTTTCTGTCACAATCACCCGTGACTAAAGCCCGTGTCTATTTCATCTCCAGACCTGGCTATTTGCCGGTACTCGTACTGTAGAAGAACACAACTAATACAAGAAGCATCCTCTTTGCCCAGTGGCTGGGCTATGGGACTAACACCAATACCATGTTATTATATTAACTGATAGTGTTATGTAAAGTTGGCCAATAATGCCCCGTGGCTTCTTATACACCTACATCTGGTGATCGAGCACAATAGCATTTTGCCAATTATGCCAGGAGCCCATTCCTCATTAAAGTGATGAGACAATAAAAGAGCCTACTCGAATTAATATATTGCTTACAATCAAGTTTCATTATGCGGCTTCCGGGCTCCTTGGCTTCGTGGGATCAGTTGGCCACCCGACTCCCGCTAACATGGAATCATGCCACTTTCGCATCTGGGCTCGCTACGCGTTCGATAATTTTATATTCAACCTTTTTCTTTCTTTTTCTTTTTGTTTTATTTTTTTATTTTTTTTATTTTTTCGGAATCTAGCAGGCGCTAGCTGCACCCCTAATTACCTAAGGCTCTATAACTATTATTTATACATCTTGTAATAATAATTTACTTTTTAAAAGGTATAATAATAATATCACGTTAACAGCTATGGAAGCAGATTAAATAGTGGAATTATTCTTGAGATTAAAGCTATCTAGGTACGGAAAATAGGCCCTTATTTATAGATATTAAGGTTATTTAATAGGTTACCTAAAAAGTAATTAATTTAAGAGGTTCTATAGTATTTAGCTATTAAAGGTTTAGCTTTAATAGGGTAATAGCGTAAGCCTTCTTTTAAGGCTTTTTATATAATTAAAAAGCAATTATTTAAGGCGTTTTAAGGCTTATTAGGGTCCCTAATAAATAGCAGCTATTTTCTATTAAAAGGGGCCTTTAACGTTAATATACCCTTATAAATTAGGTTAATAGCTAGCTATTAAAGCTATTTATAGCTATTAAAGTAAGTTAAATTAATTAATTTAAGCTCTTTTAATAATATTAATAATATTAATAAGCTTTAATTACTTAATAAAGCAATTAAATTATTAGTTTATTAGAATCTTTATTAATCTATTAACTAAATTATTAACGCTTTAAACGAATTTAATATTAATAGTCTCTTATTAATAGGCTTATTAAAACTAGCTATTATAAATATTAATATAATAAAAAGCGGTTTTAAGCCTTAAAAGATTACTATTAATAAGCTAGATCGTTTATAAATTATTATATTATATTATAGGCTTTAAATAATTTAACTATAGGTTTAACTATTAAAAAAGCCTAAATATTATAATAGTCTCTTTAGCTATATATATAAAAGCTAATAATTTAGCTTTAATAGATAATATTATAACTATATTTTACTTATTAGTTATTTAATTAATAGGTTTATTAAATAGTTAAATTATTAAGTCTTATAATAACTTTTAAGTCTATTAGTTATTTATAAAGGTAATATTAAAAGCTATTTAAAGCTTTAAGTTATTAGGATTTTCATTAAATTTAATTACTAGGTATTACGTTAAATATAAGTACTTAATAACTTAATTAATAACCTATTAGTAGGTTTTTAACGAATTAAAGAGGAATTTAGCTAGCTTAGCTATTAGTTTAGCTATATTAGGTCTTTTAATAACCGTAATATAATTAATAGAACTAATTATTTGTTAATATTAATAAATTTAATTAATAGTTATAATACCTAAATTAAGTTTTAATTAATTTTTAGGTATTAGACTTTCTTTAAAGCTATCTCTTTTAGGGATATTAAATTTTATAGCTAGTTTTTTAATATGAAAATTCTAATATAGCTAAAGCTTATAAGTAGCTTTATCTTAAAGAACTTAAATACCTAAAAACTATTATAGCTTATTAAGGTCCTTTATATTATAGGTTAATTTAAGCTTTCAAATTATTTAATTAATAGCTTTAAAAGCTACTTAATAGTATAAAAAAACGATATTATTAACGTAAAAAAAGACCGTTAATATTAGGCTATTAAAGATATAAGGGTCTTTTAAATAAGGTGTTAAATCTAATAGCTTAAAGGTTTTACTAGGAGACTATTACTATAATAAGGCTAACCTTTATAGCTCGTATAAGGCTTATAATAGCCTTATTATTTAACTAGGCCTTTTAAAGCCTTTAGGAAATTTAACGTAAACTTCTTCGTTAATTAGGCTATTTATAAAGGCGTTTATCACGTTAAATTACCTAGCTTTAAGGTTAAATTTAGCTATAATAACTATTAGAGTTTAAAATAACCTTTTAGCTAAGGTTATAGCGTAAGTCTTCTTATTATTAGGTGGTTAAAGGTTACCTTATACGTATAAATAAGCCTTAAATTTATTAATAAATTCGTATTTATTATATTTATATTTAAACACCTAAGTTAATAATAATAGGCGATATAACCGTTTTATTTAATTAGGTTAAATAGGTTAAAAGGTCTCTTAATTAATTAAGGTATTATATTTAGCTTAAGTAGCCTTTTTAAATTTAAGCTTATAAGGGTGCTTTTATAGCTCTTTTTAATATTAAGGTTGAGGTAATAGGCTTCTTTTATATAACCTTTTAAGCTATTTAATTAAAAAGCTATTATAAAAGCTATTAAAAGCCCTATTAAAAATCCGTTATAACTATTAAGGTCTTTTATCTTAGTTTAAAGACTCTAATAAAGCTAGCGTTAAAAGGTCTTAATAAGGGCCGCTTTGTTACGAACCAAGGGTACCTGAAGCAGTTGGCCGGCGTCATGGGCCGCCAGCATGCAGACAAGAATGGGGCCCGACGGGATCGCAGGTCACGTGAGGGGATCAGATGGGATCAGTCTGATCCAACTCAATGGATCAGAGGGGATCAACCTGATCCAGCACGGGGGATCAGATGGGATCTATCTGATCCAGGACTACAATAGAGAGATAGACGAGTACTTAAGGAGGAGGTATTCCCATAGTCAGATAGTCTAGATCTCTATTGATCAATCTAAGCAATAGTTTTACTATTGAGAGTTATACTCTTAACGGCCTTATTGTGATACTGCTCAAAAGCTACTCTGTAGCATTCAACCTGACTTACTTCCTAAGAAACAGACCTACTGTGCCTTAGAACCTAAGCCACCGTTACATTTTGATCAATCCTGTTCAGTAAGTTACCTTGAAACTTTGAGCAGTAACGACTTCCAAGATGTCTACTTCAAGCGGAAAGACCACCAACCCCGGGGAGATGATGAAGTACCTTCATGACAAGATCACCGAGCTCGAGAAGCAGAATCGACAGCTTCTCGACCGACAGAATGATCTCTACGAAAAACTTGAGGCACGAGAAGAGGAACTTGCAGCAGTTCAAAATCTCACACCTGCATCCTCTATCAACAACAACAACATGCCAAAATTCCCCAAGCCTGAATCATACGATGGCTACAAGGGTGATGTGAGGAACTTTCTCACACAAGCCCAAGCTTACCTACGAGTCAACGAAAAAATCTACACGACACCTGAGTCACAGATTCTTTGCATTGGCAACCTCTTGACTGGGAAAGCAATGGAATGGTGGGAGCCAACCCTCCGCGCACATCTTAAGCACGGTGCCGAAGCCGGAGCGGAAGTTGTCCACATCTTCTCTGATTACGAAACCTTCGAAGAACGACTTCTCGCTGCATTTGGAAATCCCGATGAGCATAAGGAAGCTACACGACAACTTACTCGACTCAAGCAGACCGGATCTGCAGCTCATTACGCTAGGGAATTCAAACGCATCGCAGCAAAACTCAACTGGAATACCGAACCCAAAATGGAAGTCTTCTATCAAGGACTCAAAGAAGAAGTGAAGGATGACATTTATCGAGAAGATCGTCCTGAGTTATTTGACGACTTCGTCGAAATGGTCATCAAGGCAGACAACCGTCTATACGAGCGACGTCACGAAAAAAGTCACAGGAAATTCGGAACATATGCTAGGTTCAATAAACCTAATAGTAGCAAGCCACGCCGAACATCGACAGCATACGGGTACCACGCCGGACCTATGGAACTTGACGCCGCGAATAAGGAAAAGGGGAAGACTTGTTACAATTGTGGCAAGACTGGACACTTTGCGAATAAATGCAGAGCCCCGAAAAAGCCATGGAAGCCAATCCCTGAAGGCAAGAAGCTCCATGCCGCAAATCGAGAAGACTTGCCCACGCGAAATCTTAGTATGGCAAGCAATGAAGGAAGCCCCACGTTAGCAAACAACATCAGTTCGGATGAAGATTGGGAATTCGGAACCCAACCAGTACCCGACGACTTTTGGGAACACTGGACACCCTCACCAAAAAGTGAACCTTCACTGGAACAGATCCAAGAAGAAGAGAATCATCCAACTGAGAAAGACGAACCTGAAATCGAACACAGACTCCTTAATTGGACCTTCTGTTACGATGACAATTGCTACACGCACCTTAGCAGCAAGCAAGGTAGCGGATGGTTTCCACGAGAACGAAAGGGAAGGAGAACAACCCTTACGATACAACCGAAATTACGACGAACCGATTCAAAGATATTGAACGGAAAGTTATACTGTGCTAAGGATAACGCACACACTACCCAAGCCATAACCCCACAATGCAAGGAGGAAGGGAACTGTGTGACTGTGAGCAACTCGCTTAGCCCGAGTTCGATTAACACAGATGGTAGATCAAGCGATCACCAAGGAAGCTCCAACAATGCGTCGGAAGACAACCGCCGACGACAGCGCCTAGAACAACGCGCTAGAGAACGACATGAGGACAGGATCAACAAATCGGGAAACGACAGCCGTCGTCGCAATTAAGACCGATTCCTCGACGGAGATCTGACAGGTCTCTATGTACTGCAAACATCGGCAGCACAGCACACCTCATGATCGACATGACTATAATGGGACAAAGGATCCAGGCAATGATTGATAGCGGAGCACAAGGAAATTTTATCTCGCCGAATCTCGTCAACAGATTACGATTGCCTTGGACACCCAAAGACGAGCCCTACCGACTCACGACTGTGGAAGGAACTGCGGTGAAGTATAGCCAAGGAGTAGTTGACATGGAAGTTGCGCAGCTTCTAGTCGACATACAAGGCACGAAACACCGAGTTACACTAGATATCACAGTGATCTCAAAACACGATGTTATATTAGGGATACCCTGGTTGCGGGCGAGCAATCCACGAGTCAATTGGAGAACCGGCCAACTTCAATGGGATTTACCAGGATGCGGTTACGAAGCAGAGAGCGGCCTACGAAGGGCACCTCATTCGAACTACGACAGGCCTCTAGGAATATATGTGATCGCCAGAGAGCCAAAAGCTGAGACAACGGAGATTCCCGAGGAATACTCACAGTACAGCAAGCTGTTCAGCGGAGAGCTAGAAACAGGACTACCGGAGCATTCACGCTGGGACCACGAGATCAGACTCCAGCCCGGTACTGAACCAACGTTCAACAAAATTTATCCTCAGAACCCTGAGCAGGACAAGGCGCTCAAGGAGTATCTGGAGGACATGCTACAAAAAGGATACATACGACCATCAGAGTCCCCAGCAGGATACCCAATCCTGTGGGTACCAAAGAAGAACGGGAAACTACGACCATGCATCGATTACCGACACTTGAATAAGATCACAATCAAGAATCGATACCCGTTACCGCTTATGACGGAAATCAGAGACAAAGTTGGAAAAGCCAAATGGTTCACCACACTCGACTTAAAAGGAGCCTATAACCTTATACGGATGAAAGAAGGCCACGAGTGGATGACAGCATTTCGAACCAGCAGAGGACACTACGAATATCTAGTGATGCCTTTCGGGCTTACCAACGCACCAGCAACCTTTCAAAGAATGATCGATACAATCTTACGGAAACAACTAGGAGTGTTTGTGGTTGTATACCTCGACGATATCCTCATTTATTCAGATACCCTTGAGGAACACAAACGACATGTACATGAGGTACTACAAACTCTACAGGACAACAAACTCTTAGTCGAAGCCTCGAAATGCCAGTTCCACCAGAACACTGTGCACTTTCTAGGGTACGTGCTCACATACGGAGAAATACGAATGAGCCCGGATAAGATCAAAACCATCAAGGAATGGCCTACACCAAAGAATCTGAAGGAAGTTAGAGGATTCACAGCATTCGTGAACTTCTACCGCAAGTTCTTGAGCGGATATGGAGACATCTCACGACCTCTTACAAACCTAACAAAGAAAGAAGTCGGCTTCCAATGGAACGAACCAGAAGCCACGGCATTCCAGAAAATGAAAGATTTAGTTACGTCAGAACCTGTGTTGAAAGCACCTGATCAGGACAAACCTTATGAGCTTGAAACGGACGCCTCAGACTTTGCACTAGGCGGACAGCTTGGACAACGAGATGATCAAGGAAGATTGCACCCAGTTGCATTCTTCTCGAAGAAACTCCACGGACCCGAACTCAACTATGGGATCCACGACAAAGAACTCATGGCTATCATTGAGTGCTTCAAAGAATGGAGACACTATCTCATAGGAGCAAAGCATCAAATCAAGGTCTATACCGATCACAAGAATCTCACATCGTTCTTGACCACAAAGGATCTGAACAAACGACAGATCAGATGGTATGAAACCCTCACGGATTATGACTTCGAAATCATATACCGTAAAGGATCCGAAAACGGAAGAGCAGACGCGCTCAGCCGAAGAGAGGATTTGAAATCGGATGAGCAAGTGAGTAATGCACCCTTGCTACGCGCCACCAAGGATGGGAACCTTGTGCTAGGCACCCGAGAAATCAACATGACATGGCAAGTCAAGCCAGATGAAACATGGATGCATCGGATCGCATCATGCATTAAGAATGACAGCTATCTGGACAATTGGGAAACGAAAACGCATCTGTCCAAGGAAGGCAAGACCTTCTTGTACAATGAACGGCAGTATGTTCCCAGTACACTTCAAGAACAGCTTGTCAAGGAAATACACGAGCACCCACTACACGGACATCAGGGTGTAGGGAAAACGATCAGCAGGCTAAGAAGATCGTACGACTTCCCAGAAAGCAGAAAAATGGTACAAGAAGTCATCAAGAAATGCGACACGTGCAACAAAGCAAAATCAGCGCGACACGCACCATACGGAGAATTACAACCGATATCGCCACCTGAGAGAGCATGGCAAACTGTTACAATGGACTTCATCGTCAAACTACCGAAGTCAAAAGAACCCATGACAGGAGTAGCTTACGACAGCATCCTAGTTATTGTGGACAAACTCACAAAATACGCCTACTACATTCCATACAAGGAATCGAGCAACACCAAGGACTTAGCGTATATGTTCTTCAAAACAGTCATTGCACAACATGGATTACCAACAAAGCTTATATCGGATCGCGACAAATTGTTCACCTCAAACTTTTGGAAATGCCTCATGGAAACCATGAAGATCAAACAAAGCTTATCAACGGCATTCCACCCACAATCAGATGGACAAACAGAAATCTTGAACCAAATACTCGAACAATATCTGCGAAGCTATGTCAACTACCAACAGAATGATTGGGTAGAATGGCTACCACTAGCACAATGGGCTTACAATAGCTCCGAAATTGACAACATGAAGATGTCACCGTTCAGGGCAAATTACGGATTTGACCCTATCATCGAGACACATGCGACACAGAATGTGAACGCGCCAGCAGCTACAACGCATGCAGCAACCATGACAGAAATACAGAAACACTTGCAACAGGAATGGATATTTTTGCAGAACCGAATGAAACACTACGCGGACAGAAAGAGATTGCCAGCGCCAATCCTAGAGGAGGGACATAAAGTATACCTCATTCGCAAAAACATCAAAACTAAGCGACCCAGCGACAAACTCGACTGGAAGAAGATCGGACCATTCCTTATCAAACGGAAAATCTCGAATACCAACTACGAACTATCATTACCAGATGGAATGAAAATCCATCCCATATTTCATATATCGCTACTAGAGAAAGCACCAGATGAATCTACAATCGCTACCAACATCACAACGGAAGATACCAACGAATACGAAGTCGAACGGATACTCAAAGCACGGGGAGATACAAAGAATCGTCATTATCTCGTTAAATGGAAGGGATATCCAAACTCCGAAAACACCTGGGAACCAGCCAAGAATCTCACGAACTGCTCGACGTCGCTTGAACAGTTCCACCAGAGAATAAAAACTCATCAGGAATAGGGAAACCCAAGTCTGCTAGAAACTCGGGTGTCTGATTAAGCATGTTGGACTCCAACTCCAGACGCTCCTGGGCCTCTAACTCGTCCAGACTCTCCACACCACGAGCAATCATCTCCGCAGCCTTTTGTCGCAAAAATTTCTCCTGACGACGAATCCTTTGCAAACGAGCCATCGCCCGCTCCAAATCCTCCTCGGCCGAAGCACGTTCTCTGTCGAGACGATCCTTTTCGCGAAGGACACGATTATAAGCATCCGAAGACGTTCCGCCCGGATTGCAGCTGGTGTAACCACGCAAAGCACATTCGCTGCACCTGTCTTTCCCTTCAGCGACAATGCACTCTCGATTGTTTTTTCGACACGAATCGCAGGAAGGCATGACGAAGCCAAAGGCAGATATGAACTCGGAAAGACGTTTGCGATCAATCTTCTGGTTAGGGCGAGATCGCTGTTTCGAAACACGGTCAGAAGACATTGTGAAAAGAATGACGAAGAAAGAAAAAAGGGAAAGAGGGGAAGGAAGAGAATACTTACCGGACGAAACGAAATGGCCTTGAGGACAAGACCAATGGGGGAGGAGTATTATGTTACGAACCAAGGGTACCTGAAGCAGTTGGCCGGCGTCATGGGCCGCCAGCATGCAGACAAGAATGGGGCCCGACGGGATCGCAGGTCACGTGAGGGGATCAGATGGGATCAGTCTGATCCAACTCAATGGATCAGAGGGGATCAACCTGATCCAGCACGGGGGATCAGATGGGATCTATCTGATCCAGGACTACAATAGAGAGATAGACGAGTACTTAAGGAGGAGGTATTCCCATAGTCAGATAGTCTAGATCTCTATTGATCAATCTAAGCAATAGTTTTACTATTGAGAGTTATACTCTTAACGGCCTTATTGTGATACTGCTCAAAAGCTACTCTGTAGCATTCAACCTGACTTACTTCCTAAGAAACAGACCTACTGTGCCTTAGAACCTAAGCCACCGTTACACGCTTATATTAGATTTAAGGTCCTTAAAAATATTAAATTTAAATAATTAACTTTCTTTTTAATTAGCTTAAAGGCCTTAAGTGTTAACTTTAATAATAAACTATATCTTATTAGTATTATTATTATTATTAAACTTAATATAAGTTAAAAATTTAAGCTATTATAGCTTCTTTAATTAAATTTAATGAATTTAGCTTTAATAGAAGGTTTTTTTATTAAAGGTTATATCTTTAACCTATTTAACTTTTAATTTTAATAGAATTTATATGTAAAAGATATTAATTAAGTTATATTTAATAAGGTAGCTAATTTTTACGTGAGCTATTATTTTAAGAGCTCGTTTTTAAATACCTTAAAGGGCTTCCTAGATTATTAAATAGGCCCTATAGCTATACGCGATTAAATGCGTAATATTAGGCCTATTTAAATAACCTATATCGCGATTATTTAATTAAAGCTACTATTAAAGCTATTAAAAGGGTATCTTTTAGTTCGTGCCTTATTATAGTAATAGATTATAAAGGTAAATAATAGCTTTCTAGATCTTAAGCTATAATTTAATAGAAAGGTTAGCTACTAGCTATATTATACGAGCTTTTAACCCTAAAACACCCTTAAACCTTTTAGTAGAGCCGTTTTAAGCGGGTATATACGGTAATATAAGCTTATTAATAATACCTTTATAGTTAATTTAAGTCTTATAGGCCGTTTAAAGGCTTCTATTATTATTCTAATAGATTTAATAGATACTTAATTAATATTACCTTTAAATTTAAGCCTTAAATAATTAAAGGGCTAATAATAGGGTATTTTAAGTAGTATTTTTAAGCTTAAAGACCGTTAAAAAGCCTAAGAATTTATCTTTAACCACTAAAGCCGCTAACTTATTATTATAGCTAGGCTTAAATTAAAAGATATTAATATAAATCCTCTAAAAGGGTCTTAAGCTTATTATCTGAGAGCTTCTGCGAGAGATAACCCTTTTAGCCTTGGCCTTGGAACAGGCTTCGCAGTCAATTTGTACGGGGCCTTAGACTTTCGACCCAGTAGGTCGTCTAACAGGTCACCTAGAAAGTAATCAATTTGAGGGGTTCTACGGTATCCAGCTATTGAAGGTCCGGCTTCAATAGGGTGGTGGCGCGAGCCTTCTTTTGAGGCTTTTCGTACAATCGGAAAGCAGCTATTTGAGGCGTTTTGGGGCTTATCGGGGTCCCCGATGAATAGCAGCCATTTTCCATTGAAAGGGGCCTTTGGCGTTGATACTTATAACTATCACGTTAACAGCTATGAAAGCAGATTAAATAGTGGAATTGTCCTTGGGATTAAAGCTATCTAGGTACGGAAAACAGGCCCTTATTTATAGATATTAAGGTCGTTTAATAGGTCACCTAAAAAGTAATCAATTTAAGGGGTTCTACGGTATCCAGCTATTAAAGGTCCGGCTTTAATGGGGTGGTAGCGCGAGCCTTCTTTTGAGGCTTTTCGTACAATCGGAAAGCAGCTATTTGAGGCGTTTTGGGGCTTATCGGGGTCCCCGATGAATAGCAGCCATTTTCCATTGAAAGGGGCCTTTGGCGTTGATAGATAATAGATGAAAAGTTTTTGTATTTTATAAATTTATACTTTTTTATACTTTTTAGCTTCATGTCGCGTTTAGTCAATCAACTCGAGACGAGTCGCGTGCCAAGCCAAGAACCAGTGGGATACAAAATACAATCGCTTACCAGAAATGCATTCATCTTGTCAGCAATTCCGTCCGATGAGAAGCCTGGATAGAGCAAGATAACCAGATAGACTGTACAACACTCGACTTGGAGAGTTGAGCCCCGCAACTGTGGTATCCTTGCTTCAATGAATCTTCGCGACGACCTACGGCTAACAGCGCCCCCGACGCGAATGGAGGAACCCTGCTTACGCTTCTACCGGACTTATTCAGAAAGCCCTCACCGGCTACTGGATACCGCGGACAATCGAATTCACACGAGTTCATCAGCGTACAAACAAGACCCGAGTCGGATGACTTGGGAGCCACTCGATCACAGAGATATGTTCGGCATTACTAAGAAACCCTCCCTTGGCCGCTCCCAATATCCCCCCTTTTGTTGCATTCTGATCCGCGGCTGGCATCATCCTCCTCAACTCGGCAACTTTGACATGTTCTTCCTCTCCGCCGCACCCATGCGCCGAGCCTGGGCCATGGTACGTCGCACTGCGTCGTAGGGACAGGCCTCTGGCTGAATTAGGCAAGACCAAGGGCAAGGCCTCTTTTGAGATTCTCAACAGCGTCTTTCGGAAGAGGGTCCTTGTCGTCAAAGGCACAAACCCTCCGCTCCGCGCTGGTCCATGTCGAGATGTCCAAGCCATCGCCGCCAATGGCTTGCCTATGCCACCCACGGTAGGCATACACAGGCGCGACACACTCGCGCCGGTAGGCGGCAAAGGCCCTCGCCCAACCCCACGGGTCTTTGGCGTCCGTCTTTGGCATTGTGAGGTCGGTGTCGTTGGCCGTGTCGGCCGCGCCGGGCACCGTGATGCCACGCCGACGGGCATACGACTGCAGATAGAGGCTCAGGTTGCCCGCGCGGAACTTGAACGCCTTTGAATTCAAAGGCTGGGCACTCTCCAGCAGACCTTGCTGCCGCATCGCCTTGGCCATCTCCTGGTACAGCGCCATCATCCAGCCCAGGTTCTTGGTGTCGGTGTCGTTGGCAAGCTGGGCCTCGCCGTCCAGCATCGCCAGCGCTGCGAGCACCATCCGGGCCAGCTGTGCCGCAGTCATCCGAATCATCTCTCCGTCGTCGGCCATGCACATTCCAAAACCCTCGCCCACTAGAATGAACAGCGCCATGCCCTCCACCACTGACCAGGCCTCGCGCCACTGCTTGGCTTTGTACGCCTCGTTGAAATCCATCAGCATGTTCTGCACCACCTCGAGCGCTCCGTAGGCCATGTGATCACCGAATGTGTGCATTCGAAACGCGTCGGGGTTGCGAAGGTCCATCATGTTCTCTGCCATGCGATATCTCGCCAGGCCGGCCCTGGTCATGGTATATTCGTGGGAGGGGAGCGAGGCGGCCGACTTGCCACATGGGCATGTCTTGCCCCCATCACAAGCTTTCTTGGTGGGCTTATCGTTTTTACCAACACTCGCGCCGCCGTCGTCCTCTGCTTCGTCCTCTTCATCGCTCGCGTCGTCATCATCGTCATCCTCGTCGTCGCGGCCTTGAAGGGGGTTGCAAATGCAAATAGACTCGTACGCGTGACGGGGATCCTGCATGGCAATTTGGTAACCTATGTCCAAGTTTTTCGAGCCCGATACCTCTGCCCAGCGCTTTTGTCTGCGCTTGATAGTTGACTGCAGCTGGGGATCCTGTGGCTGAGGTTCAAGGGGCGCCTCCTGGGCGGCGGCGGCGGCGGCGGCGGCGGCGGCGGCGCCGGTCTTGGTCTTCTTGCCATTGCTGCGCTCGTCAATGTTGGGGGAGACAGATTCGAGGGCCTTGCGTTTCGGCGGCATCGTGAAGTTTGAGTGGGCAGATTCGGAGAGACGGACGGGCTGCGTTACCTTGTTGGAAGAGCGGCGAGTCGACACGTTTATCAACGCGAGGAGAGACACCCCTGGCTGTTGCCTGCAACGCGACATGGGGTGACACAAGTGACGCAGATTTACGCGTCGACACGCCTCCCCACCAAAACTCCCGTAAACAAAATCATCTTCGGTCTTAGGGTTAGGGTTATCCACCAAAATGGCTCCCGAGACCCCACGAGTTGAATATAGTCCTCATAAGCGTCCAAGAATTGTAATGGCATATAATTTTGAGTCCCATGGCCCTAGTAATAGCGATCAAAGAGGGATTTCTTTCGGCAGAACCCGTGCGAAATGACAATTTCCGCATCGGTACACCGCCTTACTCTCACCCGCGTTGCATGTTGAACTTCAATGGCATGGCCATGAACATAACATGCATACTCACCGCGATGACTGGGGTTTCCAATGTTGAAAAATGCTTGGTTTTAGGATTCACCACTGGACCAGAAACGCATCAGCCGCGGCGACCGATATTTTGAATAGCGAAACGGTCTTGACCTGAACCCGGAAACTCTCCTCTCCGGTGGACAGAGTAGCAGCGACTAGATTAGCAAAGTAAAAGGGCTCTAAATTTGCTAATATAGCTTGTTTCAAAACGCTGCAACAGCCGATTCACCCTCAACTCGCGCCATGACCAGTCACTCCCCCATAGTAGCATGCCTACACTCTGGGTTTCGCCTATCCCCATTGCTTACGACCTCAAAGCCTTGCATGGAATCTAGCGCAGTCCTGATTTCGGCCTTGTAACTCACGATCCCAGCGGAGTAGCACATAGGCTCGTACACCTTGCCAGGAACGTTGCCTCCCATGTAGGTAGATTTAGTCGTCGGAAACAGGGTCTTGTCGTTCAGCTCCATGACGTGCCTTGTCCATTCCTGGGCTGCTTCGTGTTTTGGATTCACGTACTTGATGTCCTGCCGCTGCATCTTGTCCACCATGTCGGCAATCCAGCGGCCTTGGACCTCAACTGTCGTCGGGCCATTGCTGAGAAGAGTTGGTCCATGAGGCCCGTAAAGATGGAACATGTTGGGGTAGCCGCTGACGCTGATACCCAAGTAGGTGCTTATCCCGGAGGACCATTCTTGCTGTAGATTGGTGTCATTGATGCTCTGTAGGCCAAGCTGCGTCATTGCTGTACAAAACTGTTAGCATCCTTTTTTGGCCACCGTGTTCGAAAACAACTAGCCTACCTCCAGATACAATGTCCTAATTATCGTAGTTAGCAAGAGACTCCTCCAGTCAATATCGGGAAGCACGTACAAATCCTGTGGCAACCGCAATCACATCAAACTCTTGATGCGTGCCATCTTCAAGGGTGATGCCCGTCTCGGTGAATTCCTTGATGGCGTTTTTGCTGATGTCAACGACATCAACACTAGGTCGATTGAACTGCTCGTAGTAATCATGTTCGAGGCAAGGACGTTTGATGCCAAAGTAATGGGGCATCGTCTCTGGCGCGAGCAGGTCCCTCTTGCGTGCATCGGCAATGCGAGCCCGGACCTTCCTTGTCCAAAACTTGTACGATTCTTTGTTGGCCTTGGCGTCGAACAAGTTATCCTTGTAGATGCTGAGCCAAAATTTGAACCCCCCATCTCGCCATGCCTTCTCATAAACTGCCTCGCGACCCTCGGGAGGGTCGTCGAATGTATTCTTCTCGTACCAATCGTAGTGGAAGCCGGCGAAGCTGGTCTCCCGGAGATGAAAGAGTTCGGGGTAGAGTACTCGCTTTCGCTCTTGCTCTTCGGGAGTCGTTTTCCTGCGACGCATTGGCAGGGCTAGATTCGGGGTACGCTGGAAGACCTTGACCTCGCCGGCAACCGGGCCCCATGCTTGAACAATCTGAACGCCAGAAGCGCCTGTGCCAACGACGGCACATCGCTTGTTTGCCACGTCTACGTTTTCCTCGGGCCAGAAAGAGGTGTGATGCATGACGCCTTTGAACTTGTCCATGCCCGGCCAATCGGGAATATAACGCCTCGCAGCCTGGTGTAGTGGTATTCGTGAATCAATAACGCCCTTTATAAACCGGCCCAGAAAGAGGAGGAGGAGGATGCGAGGACTGGGAAAGATAGCAGCAAGGCAGAAACAGGCGAATCAAAATCAACTTGTACTTACGAATCCAGTTCCCAAAACCAAGAACTTGGCTTTCGCCGTTCGCCCATCTTCTGTACCAACACTCCACTTTCCGGTTGCTGTATCAAAGTTGGCGCCAACAACCACCGTGTTAAACGAACAGTCCTTTTTTACGCCAATGGTTTTGTCGACATGATCGAAGTACGCTCGCACATCCCGGTAGTCAGGGTAGTTGGACGGCCAGTTCCACGTTTTCCAGACTTCCGGCCAAGAAAATTCATACTCGGGAACTTCCGAATCTACTGCTGCTCCGGGATACGAATTCCATCTCCAGGTTCCTCCAAGGTCGTTTCCCGCCTCAAAAATAACAGCCTTGTATCCGCGATCCCGGAGAGTCTTGAGCATGAAGATGCCAGCTAAAGTGTGTGAGCACCCGACCCTTCACAGTTGGAAACTGGGATTGAAGAGACCTACCAAAACCGGCACCAACAATTATTGCATCAAGGTCCAGGTTGTCAGCATACGGACCATCTTGCTGGTGGCGAGGTAGAGAGTAATCAGTCAGCTCAGTATTGAACTTCTTGGGACGTGTAGGAATTGACTCCCCCATTGTTGACACCTGGAAGTAAAAAATAGGATTGAGTGGTTAGCTGTGTTATTTCGAGCCGTTTTGTATGATTGATTTTGAAATGGTACCTCTGTGATGGGTGATCGGTCAGGTTTTATAATCCCGCATATACACTCCTTGCAGCTTGTCATCCATGCACCCGTCCCTGGGTAACTAAATTTCGGTGTCTCCTCCCATCCCTTATCTGGAGGACCAGTATGCCCCAAGCGGCTGATGTGTATATTATTCGCGGGGAAGGGAGGAGGTTCTGCATGATTTGGTTGCATTGTATATGCGACTGGCCGAATTCGTATATCATGCGAACAAGCCAATATGAGATCCCTGGCTATCATGGACTTGGAACTAGTATAAATACGTGAATTTCATACACGTAATAACTTAAAAAAATAGTACACCCATTTGCATGTGCAAGCATGGCTGTCCAGGAGACGCTCCAGGAATTCCCCCGAGCTTAGGGCCTTTTACATTCTGACGCCTGCGGGAGATTATTGATGATGCCATACGTCGAATATGAGGTCAACATTGACATTGTCGGAGGCTGTCGTGAGATCTGCCAGCTGTACTACCAAAAGTGGAGAAGCATCCAGTAACTAGTGCGGATCATTATCTCTCTTTGGGCTTCAAAAAGGCACTCTCCTAGTGGTCGATTGGGGTCGAGATGAGTCGTTGACGCGTGAGTTGAATGTTGCAGTACGCCACTCGCAGGGATCACATGTACGCAACGGCACAACGGCATACTCATCCGTGAATACCTGATAATAGTTGGCAGATTGAAATTTTGACACCGAGTCGAAGCGTCGGCGCCTGGAAACTATCGCTCGAGAGATTTCTACGAGTTTGCGCAGACTCTTCGCTGATGCATTCAGGCCTGGAGAGGGCTTTCTGAAGCAGCACTTGAGAGATTGAGACCCGTCCAATGGGAATAAATGTGCTTTGTGGACAAGGGATAATGTCCTTGGACGTTTCATTGTCTTCGCAGTCTGGATGATGAAAGAAGAACAGAAGGCTCTTGCTACAGACGGAAGAAGAAACATGGATAGCCCAGACGATGGTAGATGGCCACGGCCGGCGACAAAATTATTCCGGCTCCTTGATTGAAAACGAGAGCAGAACCCATTGCTACCGCACGACGACAGAGTGTGGCTTCAGAGAATTCATCGAACCATCGGCGACAACTGGAACAGGTTTCATGAATGCATCCATGATTGTCGTTCAGGTTATTTGGTGTCAGTGACAGGTGCCTATAGGCAGTCATCCGTCCAATCATCCAATCACGAAGATGTCTGTATGGCAAAACTCGCTGTGCTGCTGCTGTGGTGTGTGTGGCTTGTGCTTGTGCCTCCTGCCCTGTAACCCGCCATGCCTACGTGGCTGCCTATAATCACGTGACTTCGCACAATACTCGCGCAGCGACAACGCCACTTGAACACGCTAAAAAAACGCGGTGCGCCCTTGTATTGCCATGTGGCCGCCGTCATAAAAAGCAGGTGCGCTCCATGCCACTTCCCTTTCAGCCGAATGCCTACCTATCTTTGCGACTTTTCATCTGGACAACTGCCTACTCAGTAGGTATTTTCTCTCCCTCGTGTGTATCTTTTGCACTCCCTTGGTTCGCAGTTTTGTCGACCAAATTCAGCCTCCAGGCTTTGGCTAGTGTAAAGCGAGTGACTCGCTCTAGCGGGTAGACAGGGATCTTGAGCGTGTCATCGTTGTGTGCCACCACCAGAATCCACGCACCAAAGCCATCATCATATTGCGCCACCAAAGCAAACTAAGGCTTCGACTACCATCCGCAGCACGAGAATATTTCATAGGAGCGCCGTCTTCGACAGACTACGCGCCATTGTCAAACCGCCAACTGCTTGCCAAAGACCTGTATCCGTGACAACACCATTCGCAATTCCATCGCAGCTATCAGACACAACGCCGCCCGCAACGCCGGCTCCCCTCGTTGACAATGTCACAGACATCGTCGACCTCTTCGAGGCACCGTCGGTGCAAGAAGTCGCAAATCTTACGACCCGCTAGAAACTCCCTTTGTGATCTGCTGCGCCGGCACGCCAACACCTCTCTCTTCCGCCCACCCGTGCAGTGGACTGACATGCACTCGCATGTCCTCGGTGCGCACTTTCACGAACTACCACCCTGCGACACACCGTTGCCCCAGAATATCCCCGGTACTCCTCCATCAAAGGGTCATTTGCGCCCTTCCAAGACCATTACGACACTAAGCGACGCCTTGACCGAGATTTTGCATCCCGATGGCGCGTGCACAGACTCGTATTCAAATGCAACTAGAAAGAGTTCAATTGCTGTCCAAACTGTATTGTCAACACTGTGGCCGGCTGTCTTCGGGCAGTCCCTCCTCTTCCCAGAACTGCACATATACTTTGGCGACCGTGTTTTTACGAGTGCTGTGCACATGCAACTCATGTGGCTTTATCCGGATGACAATGTCCAGTCATCACAAAGCTCCTTCAGGTCAATTTCGACCCGACCTGCCGAATCTAATGGTCTCATTTCGGGCTCAGCACCCGCGGCTCATAATCCAAATGGCCTTCCCATGATTTGTTACATTGGAAGGGATCAACTGGCTACGATGCGCCGTAGCGTTTTTCGCGTTCGGCCGGGACCGGGACGAAGCCAAAATGAACCAGTCTCCCGGATGTACCTCCTCCGATCCAAGGCATTCATGCCCGCCAATTCGAACCACGATGCCTATTTGGTGGCCATCTTCCTAGCCATGGCACAACGACATTTCTATGGTGCACTTGCACCTTCGTCCTGCAGAGACTCCCGATGGTCTCCTTGGGTTGGAAAGTCGCGCCGTCCAGCATTTGAAGATCTCAAGCTCAGGATCCTCACTCACGACAGCGATATGGCACATTTTATCATTTATACCGGGCACATAACATCCAAGTTCCTGGACAGGTTTCATGACCCTTTCGCAACTCCCACGTCTGATGGGGATGAGGATGATGATGACGCATTAGGTATCAGAATCGAGTACACCAAAGTTCCTATCTGGCCAATCCTTGGCTTGAAGGAGCGACTTGGCAAAGGTCTTGGCGAAGAGGTGGTGGGCCAGTTTGATCCGTCCGAAATGGAGACATGGAACATTGATTCCGACGACGACGTACCCAGAAATACCAAGCGCAAGCGTGAAGCTCTTGCTCATGTGTTCCGTTTTGAGGAGGAAACGGACGACGACGAACAGGAGTCGTCCTTGAGATCAAAGAGACAAAGATTGCAAGAGGGACCGCCCATAGGGGTTGGAGCCTAGGCTTTGCTGCTTCAATTTCTGATGGAATTGACTAGCATGTTTATTCAACTACAAACGAGGCCCTACGGGACTTTGCATGAATTGTATATCCTCATGTGTATCTGGGCTTCGGGGGGCACGATTTCCATCATTAAACGGTGAGGGGCAGGCGTTCAAGCGTACATCATGACGGCAGGGATGCACCTATCTACTGGAAAGAGCATGCAATACAAGCGCCGAGTATCTGTTAAAGTCGGGAATTGCGGTTCTATGATTCATATTTTACATGAGGCAACAGTGTTACGAATGCACAATACTTGTCATTGATAACGCCTTGTATTGTGTGCAATCGCAACGCCAGTCTCCAGATACCCAAACATCAATACAGGCCAAAAGATGAATCAACATCCCAAACACACACACACAGGGGTGTCAGAAGAACTGCCCCAGTCTCTCCATCAGTATGTCACCCTCATCTTGTCCCATTAAGATATTGAGTGGCTCCGGGTCGTCTACGGGTGCTTCTGTGGCTTGGTAGCGTTTTTCGCAACCACCTCTTCGTTGACGAAGGGCCTCGCCCAAACCAACCCGGGACGGGGACAAGCTCCGCAAGCAATTTCAACCTAAAGCAGTTAGTCGTCTGAAATAAAATCAGGAGCCGATACATGGTCGACTTGAGCACGAGAATCTCGCGTCTTGCATGTACTGCCATGTATACCGTGGCATATCTGGGCAGGCAAGGCAACACGTACAGTCGTGGGATTCTTGCAGTCCGGTTTTGTGATGTAAATGGGGCAGAGTATTCGGGGTGGGTTCACCGCCATCGGCCACGCCAAGACGGGCGTGATTGGGATGATGAGGAGCAAGCTTGCGGAGAAGTACATGTTTGCGACGTCGCGGGCGAGAACCCCGTGTTTTGTTGTAGGGAGTATGTGGGCGGCGGAGAAGACGGTGTCTGAGATGAGGGTTGGGGAGACGTGGCCTGGAAGAAGAAGGGCTGCTGGGCCTTTTATATGCAGTCCATGCTGGGCTGTTGTGTTGGGTTTTTACGCTTGGGTACAAAGACTTGTGGCTTGGGAATATGGATTGAGATGGCTTGTGGCCGGCGCGTGTGTAGCGTGGGTTATGAATGTGTGCAAGTGAATATCATATATCATGGAAGCTGGTTTTTGAGGTTTGTGACGCGCAACTTTTTGGTGGCTTGGGCCGGCTCAGCGCTTTCGTACACATCGATGAAGGATTAATTGTACGAGTTATTCCCTACCGCCTGTGAAATACGATGTAGCGCCAACATTTGCATACGTGTTGTGCTCATCATCGTCCAGTGCTACAGACCGTCACCATTGGTTTTGCAGGGTATACCGGGACGGAGCCGGGTTGGCGAGTTTGCCTAGTCAGCCATCTTCAGCATTAAAATCCAACATGTACGCCAAAGTACAGATCGATTCTTGACCGAGTGTTTTCTAGCTGCAGGCCTAATTGTCAAGGTCGCGTGGCGTGTACACCATTCAAACTCTGTCCACGGTTTTGGGTGTCGTTAGCCTGTCTCAAAATGGTTCAAACTGAGCTCACTCATATAGTTGCTAAATCGTCCTAGATGAAATTGATTGGAAATATGATGATTATGCAGTTCATCTTCCAATAATTAAAAAAAATTAGCTGTTCACAGGCCGCGTAAGTGCATCATCGTGGAAACTGCCGCGCTACCCCGTGGACTGATACAAAAAGAAGTTCATACGGGCCGGGCGCTGAAGTCGGTCTGATATAGTAATACATTTCAATACGTCATATATCTGGTAACACGTCGTCAAGAATTCTCAATCTCATCGGGCGTTGGATCGACTACATGGCTTCTCGGCGCTCATCATTACGCTGAAAAAATAACACACGTTTACACTCCATCTTTGAGCTAATCGATTTTCAGTCGGCCCAAAGTCACTTGAGTACCAGAGTAAGGAAGTTTAATATCATTGCCATTTGAGGAGAAGCCAATCCCGTGGTTTCTCGTCTCTTCGCTTGGCCTTGAAACACCCTGGCGGAATCCAGACGTGCTTGACAAACTTCTACTCAACTCTCTCTCAATTTCAGCTGTCCGCGTAAATTAGTCTTCAAATTGTTTCAGGATGTTGTGCCTAAACATAACTCGCAAATCTGACTTACTGTGAAGATGTACAGCCGCCGACTTTCCAGAGTGCAGCGCGTGCAAAACGTTGGTGCGTATGTCGGAATTTGCGTCACCTACGGCGTACACCCCTGGAACACTGGTGCGCATATCTTCATCAACTACTAGCTTGCCATTTCTTGTCTCCAAACCTAGCCTCTCACCTATACTTGATCGCTGTTCGTATGCAAAGGTGGTAAGCAGAACGCCACGTTCGGCGGGAGAGCCAGTGTCAAATTCGACGCTGAATAAGTCGTACTCGGGCGCAGTTGGTAGGGAAGGGTCCCTATTGGGGTCTTCACCATCTCGCAATCTGGTGATCCGTGTCACCGTCCGATTGTACACTTTGACGCGCCGCTTATCGAGATATGCAGACGAGTTTTCCGCGAAGGCTGCGTCGGCGCGGACCCGATTTTCATATGTATCGGTGCCATTTGCGAAGATGATTATGTCGCTATTCAGATGGGCTACTTCGGCCACGGCCTCTACCGTCTTGTCATAAGGGCCCAAAATTCCAAGTGGCTGATCTGCGTGTTCATGGCCGTCACACCACGGACACCAGTAGATGCCTTTGCCGAAATTCTCTTGTAGTCCTGGGGTAGGGGGGAGAAGATCACGCAGTCCAGTGGCAATGATAATCTTCCGAGCTGTGTAAGTCGAGGTTGAGCCTTTAGCAGTCTCGGTCGTGGCGATAAAGTAGGTGTTGTTCGCCTTGGATCGGATACTCGTTACCGTGCCGTTCACCGCGTCAACTGTTTTGTAATGAAGAATCTGTTGACGAGCCGACCATCGGAAATATGCCGCAGTCACACCTGCCGCAGCCATTTCAAATTAGAGTCAAATTAAGCAAGGAGCCTGACCCGTGTGCGGAAGAATACTTCGTACCGTCAAACCCGGCGACATCATGTATACGTCGTGTAGGGCTGTTGCGATATTCGCCCGAGTCTATCAACAATGCCGTTCGTCGTACGCGACCAAGAGCGCTTAGTGCGGCCAGTCCTGCTGGTCCACCACCCACAATCAGAGCATCAAAATCAGTTACAAATGCATTTGTATCTTGCTCTTCACCTGGCGGTCTCGGGACACCGGTCGCCAACCAGAAGAGGTGGAGAGTGAAAAGGATTGTCGTCTTTGGCAACATTTTTCTTCCGTGCCTGATGACATTCCTGACGATCTAGAGCGCTGAGTTGCAACTCTAGCCAGGGTTGGGACTGCCGTTCTCTTATGTACGTCAATGTAACTAGCTCAATGATGTTATCCGCACCAAGGTGACGCCTTCATCTGTGTGATGGTTGTGATGTCACGGTGCATACGGAAGCCACCAGTGATACGCTCCCAAGCTCCTTCCACTTCCAGAAAGAGCACCAGGGGCAGGGACTATTTATTCTGCATCGATATGAACCAATAAGAGGCACTTGCTGCCTCATTTTTGGACAGCCACATAAAATAAAATACGTGGCGTCGTCACGGACCTTTTTCCTACTCGACGCGAGCTTTGTTCTTTGTCCCTCCCTCACTCGCGTCCCGGCAAAATTTTCTGCCTTCTGACTTCTATACAATATGTAGTCCCGCGGTGGCACGCACCTCTGCTTAACAGTTTCCACCTTCATTTTCCTTTGCCTACATCCTCGTAGGATCCTTTCCACCATGCCGGTGGTTGCCGCCGATAGCGATTTACCCAAGTTGCTCAACACGCCCTCGAAACAAGTCAAATGGGCAAAGAAACTAGTCGCCGAGCACCTGAAAAGCGCTGCCAAGCGCATTGACAAGCCCCCCATGCAAGGAATGTTCAGCAGGACCCTGTTCGTTACCCTCGCTGACGGTCGTGAGGTGGTGGTGCAGTTTCGCACCGAACCGCTTGATATGGACGCGTTCAAGATCGCTAAGGCGTCGCTAGGCTCCATTGTACCGGATATTGAAGCTCTTGACAATGAAGAGTTGGAGAGGGCGCAGGCCTGGGCTTACTGCCTCACCCTCATGCCCGGTAAGATGTGGCTGCATGGAGTCGCCGGGAAGGGGGCTGAAGGACGTATTGCCGTCAACAAGTCATTAGGCCGCGTCTTTTCAAAGGGCTTTCTCGCCAACAATAGCTGTGAAGCTGTTGAAACCAAGCTCCGACCGCACCTGCAGGCAATCTTGGCGTCACCGTTGGAAGATATCCTTCCCTATAAAGCGACAGTTGAGAGCTTTGTCAAGAGGCTTGATGAGTTTGCCCAGCTCCCGCTGTGGGTTGCTCATTACGATCTTAACGAAGTGAACGTGCTCATCGACGAGAAATGCGACGTCACCGCCTTGATTGACTGGGAACTATCCACCCCGCTGCCCTTCGGGGCCGGCTTCGGCCGTATCCACACCATTGCCGGCGAATTCACCCAAGGCGAGTTCTGGATGCCGGATGAATTCGAGGTTGCGGAGCGGGGCTTCTGGACGGAGCTGTTCGACGGAATGCCGCAACACGTACGAACAACGCTAGAGGGACGCATTGACTTGGTCCAGGATGTTGTTATACTTGCCACGTTGCTAAGCTGCTTTTGCTTTGAGGATGGGGAGGTCAGTGTTTCCGAGGTTACCTTGAAGGCACTTCCGAAATTTATGACCTATCAAATCCCTTTTGTCCGAGGGCAGGAGAAACCGTATAGAGAATGATGTGAAGGTCGACATAGAATGTGACAGGGAACGTGGAGAGATCGCTGAAATTTAAATTTGAGGAACATGGCAAGCAAAATGCTACCTAGCAGCTGCTAAACGAATCCTGCAAGAACGTGATGGGAACTGTTCATTCGTCCTACTTGACTTACGTAAGAATGTGTCCATACTCGGCCAGAATCCCGCTGGCAAACCACAGTGACCTGCCACTTTGGTCCTACAGACTTTGATACCAACTATCTGGATACGACTCGTAGGCTTCACGCGAAAATGCCTCCCGTCAGTATCATGGCAGCTTGCTAATTCTCAAGATACGCTGGAGGGCCGCCGTACCAAGAAAAGGTATAAGTCCGTGCATCATACTTCTATATAGGTCAACTCTCAAACATACTGAACTTCTAGATGTGGTTATTTAAGAATGATTGATACCCACTGCCACTTGGAATTATCCGCCAATAAAAATACCTACACTCACCACATCAGCCATAATGGGCCGAATCTTCTCTGGGAATATATTTCGAAAATAATTCTGCGACTGTGAGAGTAGTAATATCCGGTAGGCGGCCATTCAAAGTGTCGTTCTTGGCATCAAGATTCATCCATCCAGTAGCCATAGCAAGGCCAGCACCTTGCCGGATTCTCATAACCATCTCTTTCGGCACAAAAGGATGGATTTGAACGCCACTGGGCAGCTCAGGGGTATAACCATCCTGAAGTCTGCTTAGACTTAGGTGCGACACGTCGAATTTGCCTGACCGGATTGTGTCAGTGCCATTTGCGCAATCTTGAAACCTGAAGAAAAAACTTACAGCCTGCAGCGGCCTCAGCGAGATGAACCATCTCATCCAGAGTCAATTATTCGCCTATGATATGTGATTTCTCGCGCCAGTTGGAAAATCGAGGGCCGCCGCAATGAACTTGCCGACGTCGGTGCTATGTGTAAGGGCCACCGGTGTATTTCTACCCCCGGATATGGTGGCCTCTCGGCTCTCATGGTCTATGAACAGAGGCAATACCGTCAACTGACTTGGTGCCTTGCGGGGTCCAAAGTAGTCCATGAAGGTACTGGCAATGAACCTCGTGTATTGTAGTTCGGTCTTTAGGAGCTCCTCAATCGCAGCCACTTGAAGCTGGTAGAGGGGAACGGATAGTTTCTACGGCGTACTTATTAGTACAGCTTTATATATGGGGCTCTTGGAGGGAACATGGCACAAGAAATATGCCATGAGTGGCACGTACTGCTGCGCAGCCTCCATGTAGTTGATACCGAACTCGCTTGGTTCGAAGCGTTTGACGGTGGGAGATTTGGCTGCGGCTCGAATGAGATTGATCTGTGAAGCACTTTCCGCCTCGAAGTTCAAGGGCACACGGGATAAAACAGTGTCAATGTTGTGAGACGTCAGGACATGCTCGATGTGATCAACCAAGTCGTAGTTGACGGAAATGATCGTGATTGATGCGTCGGTAGGTTCATGGGTTATCTGGATCAAATTGATTAATCGTCCACGTTACTAGGAGAAAGTGAACAGTTTGGTCGACTCTACCTTGCGAGAGAGAACAAAGACGTCGTGCTTCTTGGTCGAGGCAATTGCATTTGCAACCACGCTACCGATGCCGCTGTCGCGCCCGCAACTGCAACTCGAGTCATGTTTGTAGAATAGTCGCTTTGTGCAGTGTTTATTTTCCGGGGATGGATGAAAGCTTTGTCGCATTGCCCATTTTCAAGCAGCCATGCTGGGGTTTGATCAACTTGAATACTCACAAGTCAGTCGTCAGAGTCGTATTCAATGTACTATATTACAAATCTGGCCATAATTGTCGACAAATTGACAAATCCCGTGGGCAGCATGGTGGTAATGTCTGTGTCCACATGTCAGCGTTTTCCAGCTCAGAAGCCCTGTTGGGGAGAAAAGTGGACTCAGTCACGTTACATGGTGAAAAGAGGGGTAATACTACTAGGGATACTTTAGGTAAAAATAAGAAAGAAGAATAGTAATTAATATAATTAATACCTTAAATTATTATATAATTTTAATAATAAGATTAAGACTATTATAATTTTAATAATAAGATTAAGACTATTATAATTTTAATAATAAGATTAAGACTATTATAATTTTAATAATAAGATTAAGACTATTATAATTTTAATAATAAGATTAAGACTATTATAATTTTAATGCCTTTTTTTATTTCTTTCTTAACTTAATATAAGTATTAAATACTTAATAATATTATATAAATAAGCTTTTATTATTAAATAAATATTATAAAGCTTATTAATATTATAAGATAAATTAATTCTTATAAAAACTTAAAACTATAATATTAAAACTTAAATAAAGCTTAAAATAAGTTATAAAAGATTATTAAACTTATATAAAGCTAAGAATAATATAAATAAACCTTTATTTTATATTAAGAGAGAAATAATATAAATAAATCTTTATAAGAAATTAAAATTATAAAATTAAGATTATAAAGAAAGCTAAAACTATAAATTACTTATAAAAGATTATATAAATTATAAGATATAAAATAATCTTAATATAAATAAAATAAAAGAAGAACTTAATATTATAATATTAAAATTATAAAAAAGCTATAAAATAATACTTATACTTTAAGAGACTATAAAAGCTTAAAGAAGATAATTAAATAAAAGTTAAATATACGCGAATAAATAATTTAAACTTTTAATTTTAAGAGAACTTTAAAATATCTTTTAAATACTTAAAGAGAGATATAAAGAGGTTTATTTTTTATAATTATAAACTTAAATAATTTAAAAGCCTTTAAATAATAATTAAATATATTATAATATAGCTTTACTTTATTAGACTTTAAAGAAGTTTTAAAACCTACGTTAAACGCTTAAAGAATAAAGTAATAATTCTTATTCTTAGAATTATAAACTTAATAAAATTAAATGAGATTAAATATATTAATTAAGCGCTTATAAATAAACTAAAATATATAATAATTACTTCTCTTTTTTTAAAGGGTATAAAAAGACTCTTAAAGCTTTTAATAGAACTTTAAAGATACTTATTCTTTTATTAAATAATTATATAAGATATCTTCTTATAAGAGTTATATAAGACTAGGAAATTATAAGCGCTTATTTATTTTATAATATATTAAGATATAATAATAAGGCTAATAATATATTAAATTTATAGAAATAATTAATAAACTATAAAATTAATTCCTAAAGACTTATATTAATAATACCTTATAAAATAATAGAATTAATAATAAGTATACTTACTTTTTTATTATATAATCTTATAATTATAATTAAGTGTAAGCTTAAAGTTTTAGCTAAGTAAAAGTAAGGTAAAAAGCTATTAAATACTAGTAAATATAAGATTATTCTTTTAGTTTTTAAGGTAACTTTATAATTTTACTTTAAAGTAAAAAACCTTAATTTTTATATATAAGTATATTACACTTAATATTAAAAAGCGTATAAATTACTTTATCTTATTAATCTCTTATTAAACTTATTTAATTAAATAAAAAGTATTATATATAAATTATAAGAGCTATATTATAAGAACGTAAATTAATTAAACTTAATTAAATTTAATATTATAAGAAATTTATAAGAAAGGTAATAGTAATTAAAATATTACCTATTATTAATAAAAAGAGTAATTAAAAGTAAAATCAAAATAAAAGAAAAGGGTTTCTTCTCTTAAGAAATTTATATTTAAATTTTTATTTATTAATTTATTTACTTATAAGAAATAAGAGGTATAATAAATTTATAAAAGGTTTAGTCTTAATTTTACCTTTATTATAACTTTTCTTAGCTTATAAGCTATTTTCTATTAGTACTTAAATAGATACACTTATATTTATTAGACTTCTTTTATTAAACTCTTATTATTAGCTTATAATTAGAGCATTAACTGTAGTATAGTTTTGTAGTTTTATAGTTTTTATAGTTTCGAATATAAAAAATTATATTAAATCTAATAAAATACTTATAGAATTATAAGTTTTACGGATAACTAGTATAAATCCTATATTATAAGCTTATATTAAAAAAAGTGGGTCTTTATATAGCATTATAAGCTTAAAACTTCAAAACCTATAAAATGTAGTTTTTGTAGTGTAGTGTAGTGTAGTGTGTTTTTAGAAAATTACATAATCTAGTTTTTAAGCTTATAATAAGCTAGATAGACCCACTTTTTTATGTGAGCTGATTGGTTATAATATTAGCTAATTTATATATTTATTATTATAATTCAAGTATTTTATTAGATTTATTATTAATTATTTAAGCTTTTTTAAAAATTGAAAATGTAGTTTTCTTGTTAATACTCTGCTTATAATAACGTAATAATACTTAAATACTCTTTTTCTTTTAGTCTCTTAAAAGTTAATATTAGCTTAAAAATATTTAAAAGACCTTAAAGTTTAACTTTTTCTCTTATTATATTAAGTTAATTTAAAATTATTAAACTTAAACTTAAACTTTAAACTTAACTTTATACCTTTATTTATAAAAAATCTCTCTTTTAATTTTATATACTTATTAAAAAACGTTTTACCTTATTTTTACGTTTATTAATTAATTTAAACTTAAAAGAAAAGAAGATTAAAGAATTACTTTTATTTTTATTATTAAGAATTATAAATTCTTTAAGCTTTTATTTTATAAGAGAAGTAAAAGAAATTTTATTTATTAAATACCTTAAAGATAATTTTACTTAAGATTACGTTAATTATTATAATATTATAATAGTATTAATAAGAGTATTAAAATACGTAAATACTTTAACTTAAGTATATTTTATATAAGGTTTAAGAGAAAAAGTAATAATATAATATAAGAACTTAAATTATAAGAATAAAAGATAAAATATACTTTTAATAAAGTTTATTAAGAAGTTCTTAAACTTTAACTTTTATTTAAAGGTAATTATAAAATAAAAGATATTTTATTTTATTAAAGAAAAGAGAGAGTTATTAATAGCTTATATTTAAAGAGTAAAGAACTTAATAATAAAGGTAAAGATAAATATAAGATAAATATTACTTATTAACTTTATTACTTATTTAATAAATAAAGAAATAAACGCTTAGCTTTAAAAGTAAGTATTAAAAAAGCTATTTACTTTAAATAAGTAAATATAAAGAATAATTATTAAAGGTTTAATAATAATAAACCTTAAGATTATTCTTTATAATTATTACTTATTAGCCTTAAAAAAGATTATAAGATAATATAAAAAATTAACTTTAATAATAAGTATAAACTTAATTTATATATTAATAAACTCTTAAATAAAATAAAATAAGTAATAGGTTAAATAATAAGTAAAAAGAGATAAAAAAATATTTAAACTTATTAAATAATTAAAAGTATTTAAGTGTAACGGTAGCTTAGGTTTTAAGGCATAGTAGGTCTATTTCTTAGAAAGTAAGTTAGGTTAAATGCTATAGAGTAGCTTTTAAGTAGTATTATAATAAGGCCGTTAAGAGTATAACTCTTAATAGTAAAACTATTACTTAAATTAATTAATAGAGATCTAGACTATTTAATTATAGGAATACCTTCTCCTTAAGTACTTGTTTATCTCTTAATTATAGTCTTAAATTAAATAAATCCCATTTAATTCCCCGTGTTAAATTAGGTTAATCCCCTTTAATTTATTAAGTTAAATTAAACTAATTCTATTTAATCCCCTTACGTAACCTATAATTCTATTAGGCCTTATTCTTATTTATATACCAGTAGCTTATAACGCTAGTTAACTACTTTAAGTACCCTTAGTTTATAATATAATACTTCTCCTTTATTAGTCTTATTCTTAAGGCTATTTTATTTCGTCTAATAAGTATTCTCTTTCTTCCCCTCTTTTCCCTTTTTTTCTTTCTTTATTATTCTTTTTATAATATCTTTTAACCGTATTTTAAATAATAATCTCGCTTTAACTAAAAGATTAATTATAAACGTTTTTTTAAGTTTATATTTACCTTTAGCTTTATTATACCTTCTTATAATTCGTATTAAAAAAACAATTAAGAGTGTATTATTACTAAAGGGAAAGATAAGTATAGTAAATATACTTTACGTGGTTATATTAGCTGTAATTTAAGCGAAATGTCTTTAAATACTTATAATTATATTCTTCGTAAAAAGGATTATTTTAATAGAGAACGTGCTTTAATTAAAAAGAATTTAAAGTAGGCGATAACTCGTTTATAAAGGATTTATTATTAGAAGAAATTTTTATAATAAAAGGCTATAAAGATAATTACTCATAGTATAAAGAGTTTAAACGAGTTAAAGGCTTAAAAGTGTTTAGAGTTAAAGTTTAATATACTTAACTAAATACTTAAGTTTCTAGTAAACTTAGGTTTTCTTATTTCTAATAAGTTTTTATTCTTTAATAGAATTATTTAAGTAACGTTAAGTAGTTTATAAGATTCTTAGCTGGTTTTTAGGTGTTTTTAGAGTTTAAATATCCCTTTTATTTAATAAGATAATAATAATTCTTTATATCTTCTTATACTTTAAGTATTCGTTTAACTTTATATTTATTAGTATCTTTTATTATAATATTTATAGTAATTATAGATTTATTTAATACTTTCTCTAGTAGTAATATATAAAATATAAGATAAATTCTTATTTTATTTAATAATAATAGTTTATAGTTAATATTTAAGATTTTCCATTTAATAAGAAATAATCTAATCTTCTTTTAGTTAAGTTTATTATTAGGTCGCTTAGTTTTAATGTTTTTATAAATAAGGTATACTTTATATCTCTTCTCTAGAATTAGTACTAATAATCTCTTTTTATTCGCGTAATATTTTATTTAGTTCTATAAAAATATTTATTTTTATTATAAGTATTTCTATATTTCTATTATAATTACTATATATGTTATAGCTACTAGCGCGTTTACATTTTATGTTATATGTGTTTTAATAATAGGGTTAAATCTATAATTTACCTTAAATAATAATATCTTTATATTATTAATCTTAGAGCTATTATAAGCCTATTATACTAGTAGTAGCTATTTTACTTAATTATTCTATTAGTAGTTAATATAGCTTTATAGATATTATTTAAGTATTTAATTTAAGATTTTTATTTATTTATTTAATTATAGGTAAAATACTATTAATAAGCTTTATTTAATCTTTATAGTTTCTATAAGGTATTTCTAAAAGTTTAAGGTAAATAATTTATTATAATCTAATATAAGCTTTATTAGTAATTCGTATTATATAATAACTATTTTAAAGAATATATACGCTAAGTTCTTAGTATTACTTAATTTCTTATATAAAATATAATAAATGTATTTCATAAGTTTATTTATAATAATTAGAATATTATTATAAGCTACTCTTATTATAGGTTCTTTTAACTTTAATAGTTTAATAATAAAGTCTATTATAATAGTTTACTATACTCTTTTAAGTGGTAATATTAGTTATAGTTTACTATATAATACGTGTTATACTACCTTTACCTTATTACACGTATTACATTTCTTAATAACTTCTTATATTATTTTTCTACTTTCTAAGAAGTTATATAATCTTTTTAGCCTATTAATTGTTTTTCTTATACCCTAATATTCGTGTAATAGGTGCTTATATATTTCCTTAATAAGCTACTCTTAAAGTGTACTAGAAATATACTATCGTTTATTATATAAGAAGATTTTACCTTTCTTAAATAAATGCGTTTTTGTTTTTTAATTATTTAAATAATTATTATTCTTAATATATAATATAATCTAATATATTTATATTTTATTTAGCTTAACTTATTATATTATATTAATTTCTTAGGTGCCTAGTATAAGGTTCTTATTCTTAATAGCGCGTAATAAGAGTATATTACTTACTTACTTATTTAATTTTAAGTTCTCTCTTTAATTAAGCGCGTTTACTCTTTTATTTTTAAATTCTTTATAATATATAATCTTAAAGTTATAATTTATAAGAGTTTTATACTATTTAATCTATTATTTATTTAAATTCTTTATAGTTAAGAATAATATAAGATTCTTATAATTAATATAAACCTTAATTTAATACTTTACTTTTATAAGATAATATCTTTATTCTTTAAAGTACTTAATAATAGCTATAAGTTCTTTATTATAAATCTTATAATTAAGTTTAGGTTTATAGAGTTTCTTTAAGAAGAATATAATTAAATATAATCTTTCTTAATTATCTTATTATTTAAGCTATTCGCCTAGTATAAAGTTTAAGGCGTTTATTTTAAGCTTATAAGGTTTATTTTAATTAAGTGCTTTTAATATAGGTTTTAACGTAATTAAATCTTTTATTTTTTAGAATATTATAGCTTTTAATTTATTTTATTAAAAGCTAACTTCTTTCTTTATTAAGTTTATAAGAGATTATAAGATATTTTTATATTCGCTTAAGAACTTATAGTAGAAGTTTATAAATACTATAAATTCTTTAACTTTCTTTAAATTCTTTAATATAAGCTATTTCTTAATAGTTTTAATCTTATTTAAGCTTATTTATATTTCTTTATATATAAGTATATACCCTAAAAAGTGTATAATATTCTAGTAGAACTAGCATTTTAAGGCTTTAATTAAGAGTTTATTATTCTATAAAGTTTATAGTACCTTATATATATATCGTTTATATTTCTTAAGAGTATTTAAATAAATAAGAATATTATTAAGGTATATAACTATAAATACTTCTAGTTATTTCTATAAGATTATATTAATTATTCTTTAAAAGGTTACTAGTGCGTTAATAAGCTTAAAAGGTATTACTAAATATTTATAGTATTCTCTACTAGTTTAAAATACTATTATTTACTTATAGCTTTCTTTTATTTATATAAGGTTATAGGCTTCTTTTAAGTTAAGTATAGTAAACTATTTAGCTTTTTTAACTTTATCTTTAATTTTTATTATAAGCGGTAATAGGTATTAATTCTTAATTATAATCTTATTTAAGTATTAGTAATTAATATATAATTATAGTTTCTTATTCTTCTTTAATACCTATAAAATTAGGTATTTTATTAAAGACTTTAATAGTCTTATATATCTCTTTTATAATATATCCTTTAAATACTTTTTAAGCGCCTTATTTTACTTAAGGTTCTAAGAATAAATTTTATTAAACGTTAATTTAATACTAGGCTAGAGTTTAATCTTATAGTTTTAGCGTAAATACTCTAATAGTCCTATTTTTAGCTCTCTATTAAATAGCTTACTATACTTTAAGTATTTCTTAGGAATCTCTATTATCTTAGCTTTTAGCTCTCTAGTAATTATATATATTTTTAAAGGCTTATTATAGTTTAAATAAGGTGCTCTTTATAAGCTACTCTTAGCTTTATAATTGTATTCTAGTAAATTTTATTAAAGTTAACTAGTTCTTTAATTAACTTATAGATTACTCGCTTATAATTAGGGTATCCCTAATATAATATTATATTTTAAAATTACTATAATATTTAACGTAATCTAGTGTTTCGTGCCTTATATATTAATAAGAAGTTACGTTACTTTTATATTAATTACTTCTTAGCTATACTTTATTATAGTTTCTTCTATAATTATAAGTTAATAAGGCTTATCTTTAAGTGTTTAAGATAATTATAATCTATTAATAAGATTTAGTAAGATAAAATTTCCTTATACTCTACTATTAATTATTACTTAGATTTTTTATTCTATTATAATTATATTAATTATAAGGTATACTATACTATTAATATTTATAGTATATAAAGACCTATTAAATCTCTATTAAGAAATTAGTTTTAATTGTAATAATAGCTATTATTTTCTAATTTATTAATCCTATTCTTATATTATTCTTTAGCGCGTTATTCTAGGTACTATTATTAGCGGTTATCTTTTAATATATTATTAAAGCTTTCTTAGTAATCGCTTAACCTATTATTTATATTAATTAAACTTAAGCTAAGTAAGTTACTTATAATTATATAGTTCTCTTTCTTCTTATATTATAAGGTTATAACTTAAGTAGTATATACGTTATTCTTAATATAATATAACTTCTTATTTAATATCTTTAAATTAGTTTATTATAATTTTAGTTATATTATAAGAGTTATTCTTCTTTTCTTTTATTCTTATAGAAATTATTTATTACCTTACTTACTATTAAGGTACGTATAGTAATTATTATTATAATAGAAGGTTTAATTAAGAAGTTTATATTTAACTTTAAGTTTATTTTTCTTAATTAAATAATTCTCTTTCTCTTAAATTAACTCTAATAAAGGTTCGCTTCTTAGTAAGGGTATTTAGTATTCCTAAAAGTTATTAGGTATTAATTAGGTTTTAAATTTTTAATCTTTATTTAAATTAATATTATTTATTAATGTAAGGTTTTCTTTCTTACTTATTATACTAAGATTTCGCGTAAGTAAGTTTTCTTAGTTTATAGTATAAAGTTTTTTACCTTTAGGAATTAGCTTTTATAGCTTCTTTAAAGCTTTACATTTATTTATAAAGTATTTAATCTTTCTATAATTATAATAAGTTTTCTCTCTTTTCTTATTTATAGCGTTAAGTTCTATAAGTTTAGCGTAATACCTATATACTATTAATATTTAGTATAGCTTACTATTATTAGGTTTATTAAACCTAGTATATAATTTAAATTTCCTATAACTTTTTTCGTAATATTACTTATATAAACGATTATTTACCTTAATAATTATTTTAATAAAGTTATTAAATAACTTAAGATAATTTTCTTAATAAATATTATCCTTTACTTTTTCTTTAAGTCCTTAATAAAAGACTTTTATTTTAGGTTTAGTATTTTAGTTAAGTTTTACTATAATACGCTTAAACTCCCTAGTATAATAAGCTATAAATTTAGTCTACTTAAGTTAAGTAAGCTATTATATAGCTTCTTTATACTTATTAGGGTTTTTAAATATAATAAGAAGTTATTCTTTAAAGGTTTTATAATTAAAGAAAATATAAATAACTTTTACTTTAGCTTTAACGCTATACTTAAGATATACGTAAAGAGTTAGCTTTTATTACTCTATTACTTTTCTAGTTAAGAGGTTATTAATATAAAGAATCTATAACTTAAGTATTATATAGATTTTTTCGTTAACTTATAGGTAAGCTTAGGCTTATATAAGAAAGTTTCTTATATTACCCTTATAACTATTATATAATTTAAGCTTAAGGAACTTTAATAATATATTATTATTAATAGAGGATATAAGTGTAAGATTTTAAACTATTATAAGTTTCTCTTCTTATACCTTAAGTTTTTCGTAGAGATTATTCTATTAATTAAAAAGCTATTAATTTTACTTCTTAAGCTTAATAATCTTATTATAAAGGTACTTTATTATCTCTTTAAGGTTAATAGTCTTTTTACTTAAAGTAAATATCTTAGAAGTTATTACTACTTAAAGTTTTAAGGTAACTTATTAAATAGAATTAATTAAAATATAATAATAGCTTAAGTTTTAAGGTATAATAGGTTTATTTCTTAAAAAGTAAGTTAAGTTAAATACTATAAAGTAGCTTTTAAGTAGTATTATAATAAGGCTATTAAGAGTATAACTCTTAATAGTAAAATTATTACTTAAATTAATTAATAAAGATTTAAACTATTTAATTATAAGAATACCTTCTTCTTAAGTACTCGTTTATCTCTCTATTATAATCCTAAATTAAATAAATTCTATTTAATCCCCCGTATTAAATTAGGTTAATCCCCTTTAATCTATTAAGTTAAATTAGACTAATTCTATCCGATCCCCTTACGCAACCTGCGATCCCGTTAGGCCCTATTCTTATCTGTATGCTAGCGGCCTATAACGCCGGCTAACTGCTTTAGGTACCCTTAGTTCGTAACATTAAGGTTTAAATAAACCTAAAATTATTAAAGCTATATAAATAATATAAAAGGCTTAGCTATTATACTTAAAATTTAAATAAATAAATAAAAGGTAATTATATAAATTCTTTTTATGTTAATAATAATTTAAATCTAAGAAATAAAACTTAAATATTATTAGCTCTCTCTTTTAAAAATAACGTATAAAGAGACTTAAATTATTTTTAATATTTCTCTTATAAAAAGTAAAGATATATAAGATATAATTATAAAAATAAGAATAAATACTTACCTAAAAAGTTTAAAGAGAGATAAGAATTATAATAATAAAATACTTAATAAATAAAAAGAAATAAATATTAAAAGTTAAATATAAAGTTATAATTAAATTATATAAGAGATTTAAAATAAAGGTATTAAAAGATAATTCTATTATTAAAATATACGCTTAAAGAACTAGTAATATTATAATTATTTTAAACTTATATAATTAATTTATAAAGTTATAAATTCTTTTAAGTAAAGAAGATAAATAAAAGAATAAAGAGTATAAACGTAATTATAAAGAATAAAAGTAAAGTTAAAAAGGTTTTTAATCTTTAAGAACTATTAAATAAAGTAATAAAATTATCTTAAAAACCTAAAGTTTATTTTAATAATTAAACTTAAAAGAGAATAAGAGAACTTTTAGATTTTAAAACGTTAAAGAAATAAGCTTTAATAAATATAAGCTTATTTTAACCTTTATAATTAATATTATTATTATAAGAAATAATATTAAATAAATTTAAGATGTTAAAGCTAATAATATAATTACACTTAAAGAGACTAAGTAAAGCTTCTTATAAGTTAAAGTTAAGTCTATTACCTTAAATAATTTTATTATTACTTATTTTAATTCTTATTATTATACTTTCTATTAAAATATCTTTACCTATAAAGAAAATATAAATAAAGAAGGTATTTTCTTTTAAATATAAATTAAAACTAAAAAAGATTAAGGTAATAAAGAAATACTAGGTTTTAGCTTTTAATCTAGGAAAATAAATAAGAGATATTAAGTTTAATATTAGTATTTTATAACTTCTTTAATTAGCTTTTATCTTATAATAATAAATAATATACTTAATATAATATTATAAAAAGCTAAAGAGTAACTTAATTAAAGCTATTATAAATAGCCTTATTATACTCTTTTAAAATATTATTAAATTAAAATACCTATTTAAAGTACTTATAATATTAAGCTATCTTAATCTTATAGCTTATAATAATATAATTAAGTTAAAGAGATAAGTTATATTAATATTAAAATATATTATTACTTATTTAAAAGGGTATTAATTTAGTTTTATTTTAATAAATAAGAGATTAAGTGTAGAATTAATAAGTTATTATTTTATAATAAAGTATAATCTTCTATTAATATAATTAAAAGAAAAGAAGCTTATTTATATAATAAATAATATAAAATACTTTATTATAACTTATACTTATATTAATATAATAATAAGAGAAATTCTAGCTTTAATAAAGTTTTATATTATAAAAGCTTAATAGAATTAAAAAGTGCTTTTAAAAAAGACTTAATTACGTTAAATATATTTAATAAAGTATTATATAAAAGAGAAATTAATTATTATTAAAGTAAGAGATTAAACTTAAATAATACTACTTTACTTATATTTAAATATATTTATTTAAATATATTTAAAGTAATTATTAATAAGAATAAACTTTAATAAGAACGTAAAGTTTATAGAGAATAATTATAAGATTATTAAAGAAGTAAAGAAGATTCTTAAAGAATTAAATAAAGAAGTTTATAAATATATAAAGAAAATAAAGTTAAGAAACTTAAAGTTAAAAAAATAATTATTATAAGTAATTATATTAATAATTATTTATAAGAATTACTTAAACTTAATAATTATAAATTAAACGTAAATTAATTAAAATTAAACTTAAAATAAAAACTATTAAAATAAAATATTACTTAATATAACTTAAATAACTTTTATAATTCTTATAATTAAATGATAAAAATTAAATAATTATAATTTATAAATAAAATAAAGTTATAAGCTTTAATTTTATAAGACTTAAATTCTTATAAGTTATTATTAAATAATTATTAAGTAAAAATAAAATTAGCTTTATATTACCCTTAAACTTATACTATAAAACCTATTAATATTACCTAAAATATTATTTAAAGATAAGTAACTTAACGTTTAATTATATAAAATTAAAGACTATTTAATATTAAAGTTTATTATTACTTAAATACTCGTAAAATAAAGAATAAATAAACTATAATTTCTTTATAATTAAATAAAATAAAATTATCTTATAATAATTTCTTAAAGAAAGAATATTATAACTTTAATAATAATAAAACTAAAAAGAATTATATAATAACTTAAATAACGTTAATTAAATTAAAATAAAAGAAGAATAAAAATAATAAGAGAGACTTAAATAAATCTTATAATAATAAAAGAATATTATTAAATCTATTAAATATTATATAGCGGCGTTTATGCTTATAAGTTAAAGAAAGTTAAATAGTGCGTTTAATTATAGCTACGTTATTAGTATAAGAGAATAGGCACACGTATAAGTCTTTAATTTAATAAGTTTTACTTTTATAATTAGTTTTATAAGATCTTTTATTAATATTTTATTAAGTCTTTTAATTAGCCTTATATAAGCTTATATTATATAGCTAAATTATTTAAGTTATTTAAGTACTTATTTACACTTATAATAAGCTATAACTTAAAATACGTGTAATTAAAATTACTAGTATTTTAAAAGTATTAAATCACTTTATTTAAATTAATTTATTACTTATTTAGAGATCTTATTATTCTTAAGAAGTGAGTTATAGAAATTAAAAAGTAATTAAATTATAGTATTATATATAAAGTTATAAGTATATATATATATCGCGTTTAAGCTAATAAAAATAATAGTTTTACTTAAGTAATATTTCTATTAAGAAAGAATTATTTAATCTCTTATAAAAGACACTTTTTAGCTACTATAAGAACGAATTTAAATAGGTATAAAAGCCTAATAATATTTACGTTTAAAAGAATAAAAAAGGATTATAACTATAATAAAATAAACTAAAACTAAGAAAGAAATTATAAGTGAATTATAAAGATAATTTAAACTATTTAATTAAGTAAAGAGAAATTATAATAAGATAAAAATTACTATAATTAGGCTAGAAAGAAAGAGTTATCTTAAAGGTCTTTAATTAAAATAGGGATGCACTTACCCTTTAAATATTTTATTAGCTTAAACGTAATATACATATATACACCTATAACTTTATACGCGATATTATAATCTAGTTACTTTTTAATTTCTATAACTTACTTCTTAAGAATAATAAGATTCTTAAATAAGTAATAAATTAATTTAAATAGAGTAATTAAATGCTTTTAAAATACTAGTAATTTTAATTACACGTATTTTAAGTTATAGCTTATTATAAGTATAAATAAGTACTTAAATAACTTAAATAATTTAATTATATAATATAAGCTTATATAAGGTTAATTAAAAGACTTAATAAAATATTAATAAAAGATCTTATAAAATTAATTATAAAGGTAAAACTTATAAAATTAAAGACTTATACGTATACTTATTCTCTTATATTAATAATATAATTATAATTAAATATATTATTTAACTTTCTTTAACTTATAAGTATAAATACTATTATATAAATTCTTCTTAAATAAGTAAAGCTTATTACTTTTATAAGTTAATAATAAGTGGTAATAATTAAGTAATTCTATTATATAATTCTTTAATTTATAAATTAATTATTTAATTATAATTTTAGCTCTCTTATCTTTTTACTTAACTTTAAAGTCTTTAACGTTATTAGCTTAATTTTATCTTCCTTTTTCTTTATAATATTAAAACGTTTTAGTCTCTTAAAAGCTTTTATAAAGTAACGTTCTATAAATTTAACGGTTACCTCTTAAAATAATTAATAGTATTTAATAATATTATATTAGAACTCTTTTTATATTAATTCTTTTAAAATTAAGTTTATAAAGCTTATACTTATAAGTAACCTATTATATATTAGTTATTTTTATACGTACTCTTATAAAAGATTTATTATATTATACGTAATCTCTTAAGTTAAAGAAAGGTAATAATACCTTATTTAATTTATAAGAGCTTTACTTTAATTAAAGGTTATTATATTTAAAATTACCTTTTAAATATTTTCTTTATAATCAAAGTATTTATTTTTTATAGCTAATAATATAATACTAGTTTTTACTTTTTTTTTAGCCTTTTTAATTTCTTTAAGGTCTTTTAAGTAATTAAAGAGTTATTTAATAGTTAAAAGTTAATTTAATTTTATTATTTTCTCTTTTTTAATTAAACTCTTATAGGATAATAGTAAAGAGAGAGATAAATTAATATTAAATAATAAAAGTTAATTTATTAGTTTTCTTAATATTAATCTTAAAGGCTTTAAGATTATAAGACCTTAAATATTATTCTCTTTATTATTACTCTTTTAATTAAAGGTATTAAAACTTTACTATTAAGGTATCTTTTTTAAGTCTAGTATAATAATATTCTTTTTAACCTTTTTTAAGACTTTTATAAGGTTAATAACTTTCTTATTTATTTAATCTCTTATAATCTTAAAGTATTTAATAGTTATATTAACCTTACACTTAATAATTAATTATTATAAATTATTATAAGTAATTAAATATTCTCTTAAAATTTTAAGCTATATTCTTTTTATATAATATTATATTTTAACTATAATTATATTCTTATTAGTTATAGTTTATTTAATTAATCTTAAATAATTATATCTTTATTAATTAATATAAGTATTTCCTAAAATAAAGCCTTTAATTAATATAATAGTATTTTTCTTTACTATAAGTATATATAGTTTACCTTTACTTTTATAAAGACTTTAACTTAAGAATTTAAAGTTATTATCTTTCTCTTTTATTACTTTAAGATATACTTTAAGCTTATTTATAGCTATATCTTATAGAATTTATAGGACTTTATTTACTCTTTTATTATTTATAACGTAACTTTTCTTTAATAAATATAATTAATCTCTTAAATATAATTTATAATTACTTTTAATTAAGGTTTTCTCTTTAAGTATTATTATTTCTTAAATATAAATATTCTTTAATTTAGCTTATTTTTTTATTATTTTATTTAGGTAATAACTTATAAGTTCTTTAAAGTAATTAATTAAGAATATTAGGTATATATAATTATATTTTTAGTTTTTAATTTATAGTATATATATTATTAAAATATAATTAAACTTATAAAGGTAATTTAATAATTAAAGTACTTATTATTATCTCTTAATAAATTACTTAAAACATTAATTTTTATCTCTTATAAAAGAGTTAAACACGTATAATATCTTACACTTATAATTAAATGTAAAGTATACTTAATAGCTTAAGAAGTATATAAACTTTATAAAGAATTATATTTTCTTTTAATATACGTAAATATTTTATAAATTATATTAAACGCTATATATAATATTTATTAAAGTGCTATTAAGTCTTTTAACCTTATTATTAATTAATTTATATAGTTTTTACTTAATAAGTTACTTAACTTATATAATAAATAAGTATAATATAACGTTAAAAATCTTTTTAATTTCTCTTCTTATAATATAACCTATTATTATTAATTTAAATTAATTTAATTAATAGTTTAACTCTTTTTTAATATAGCTTTTAATTATAAATTTATGAATTTCCATTAAGTAATTATTTTATAACTCTTTAAATACTATTATAAATATAAGTAATAGTTCTTTATAATACTTATTAAAGATTTTTAAGTTCTTATAAACTTTACGCTTATAATTCTATTACTTTTAAAGTTAATATAATAGTAATTAAAAGAGATAAAGGTTAATAAGATTTTACTTAATAAGTAATTTCTCTCTTTTTATATAAAACTTATTAATATATATAAAGTATATTCTTTTATATATAATAATAATTATATTCTTAGTCTTTAAAAATAAGTATACTTAATTCTTTTTTAATTTAATAACGTTAACTTATACTTATATTTAAGTAATTATAATTAAATACTTTATAAGTTTAATTTCTTTAAAGATATTTTTCTTAATTAAAAACGCTTAAAGAGCTTAAATACTTAATTTAATTAATACTTAAATATCTTCTTATAAGATTTCTTATACCTTATAAGTAAAACTTAAATAATAAGTAAGCTAAAAGATTTAATCTTTAATAGCTTAAACCTAATATTATATAAAATAATAAGTAAGAAAGCTTTATAATACTTTTAATAATAATAATATTAAGGGTTATAAAGCTTTAAAAAGAAAAAATATAAAGGTTATATTATATTAAAGAGAAGAAAAGATATTAATATATATAAAAGGTAAGAAGATTAAATACTTAAGAGCAGACCTCTAAATGTATTGTATTTTTTATAGTTTTTACTATACTATATTATAATGTATTATATTATAATATATTACAATACATTATAAGATAAGAATACCTATAAATGTATTATAAGGCTATAAAATATCTAATAATAGAAATAAATGCTTATATAAGCATATTATATATTAAAATAAAGCTAAAAATCACGTGACTCTTAATTTTGAAAAATTAACCTTAAAATGTGGATATTAAGCGAGATATTAAGCTTTAAAGTTATGTCTTAAAATAAAAAGTAAGTAAAGCGGGGCGAATTTTTAATTGCTTATAACTTTTTAATGTAATACCTTATAATAGTAAAAAGTAGAGCATTTTAAAGAGCTAATTTAGCTCTTTTTAATGATATAAAATTTTCCCTTATAACCCCTATAATTAGCCCTATAATCTTAAGTTTAAAAAAACAGGGGTTTTTTTTACTAATAATATATTTATAAGTATTTTAGTTATGTAATGTAATGTATTTAAATACAATACACGAAAATACAATACAATATAAAATACAATACATAATACACTTATATTTACTATATTTGTAAGAGCTTTGCTTAAGAGATATAAAGAGCACTTTTTTATATTTATAATATATAATATTATAGCTTTAAGTGCTTTATTTAAACTTTATAATAAATTATTATATAGTTTTTTACTTAATATTACTTAATTACTAGTTTTTCTCTTTTATAACTCTTTTCTTTTAATATCTCTCTTTTTTATCTCTTAATTATTTAATTATAAGTAATTAAGTTTATTATATTTATAAAAACCTTTTAAATATTATTTTAATTATCTTAAAGATAATTCTTAAAGATAAATTTATATTCTTTATTACTATTAAAATCTAATAAGATTATAATAATAAGCTTTAAGTTAATTCTTTTATTATTTATTAAATACTTTACTTTTCTTTATTTAATTAAAGTTTCTTTTAAATATATATTAATTTTCTTTAACTTTAAATATACCTTTTACTTTTAGGTTTATAATAAGTGTAATCTTAAATAAAATAATACTCTTATATATATTAAGATAATTATTTATATAAAGCCTTTAAAGAGTGCTCCCTTAAATAAAGCTAATTATTAAAGTAAAATAAAGCTCTTTAATTATTTTCATTAATTTATTCTTAATAAACTTAAAGATAATAATCTTTTATACTAGAAAATACTTTATTATTAGCCTTATAGTATAATTCTTATTTTTATTAAGATAGCTTATTTTAATAGTTAATTTCTTTTAATTATAATTAATTACTTTAAGTGTATTTATACTTTACTTATTTTATTATATAAAAGATTAAATTATATTTTATACTTTAATTACTTTAACTCTTTTAAGAAAACTATTATTATATTTAAAGAATATATTATAACTTCTTTTTATAATTATATATTCTTTAAAATATATTTATATAAATCTTATAATAATTACGTTTAAAATAACTCTTATATTACTTTTTATAAATAATATTTATATTTAGCTTATAAGCCTTATAATTTTAATTATAGTTTTTTATTTAAGCCTTTTTTTAAAAAGAATTACTTATCTTTAACGATTAAGGTATATATTAATTTAAATATCTCTTCTTATATTACTTTAAAGAACGCTTTATATATTATAATTAATTACCTTTATTCTTATAATAATAAGAGACTTATTAAAGCTATTACTTATAAGGTAATTAAAAAACTTAATAAGAAGATAAAAAAGAACGTTAAATTTAAGATATAAGTAAAATAAACTATATTTTATTAATACTTTAACTTTACTTTATATAATTAATTAATTTACATTTTATTTTATTAACTTTTATCTCTCTTTTAAGTACTTATATTATCTTTTCTTAATATTAATATCTTTTACTTCTTTTAGCTTACTTAATTTACTTTATAATATCTCTTATTAATTATAATTTATAAAAGATTTAAGTAATATTAGGCTTTTTAATAAAGAGTTTTATTTTAAAGTAATAAAGCTTATTTACTTCTCTTTTTATAGTTAATATAATAAATTAATTTAATAGTTATCTCTTTAACTTATAATTATTCTTATAATATATTAGATTATTTAATCTCTTTATACTCTTAATTATCTTAGCTTTAAGTACTTATAATTAAAGTTAATTATTAAATAATTAAGTCTATTAATAATTAATATTATTAATTATAAATAATAATAAAATAGCTTTTATCTTTAAGTTAAAACCTAATACTCTTAAGTTTTATTTAATTATAAAGAATTAAAATTACTTATATTAAAGTTATACTTATATAAGTTTTATATAATAATTATATAATTTTTAAAGTAAAATTATATATTTCTTATTAAACTTTTATAATTTTTAATATTAATTTATATAAGTTAAAATAAAGGTAAGTTCTTAGGTTTTTAAGCTATTTTAATAGTTCTTTTACTAGCTTACTTATATTTAATATAAGTATTATCTCTTATCTTTTATTTTAAGCGTTTATTTCTTCTTTAATTAACGTTTTCTTACTTTTTAAGAGTACTTAAATATTATTAATATATTTATTAATCTTTCTTTTTTTAGCTTTTATCTTTTACTTTAATTATAATCTTCTCTTTAAAATAAAACAATTAAGAATAATAATTTTATCTTTAAAATAAGTATTCTTAGCTTTAATTAATTAATATATTTATTAAGATAAACTTATCTCTTTTCTTAGCTATAATAAAAGGGAATTTAATTTTAAGGTATTATTATAAGTATTATTTAAGTGAAAGTATAACCTTTATCTTCTTATTTTTAAGCTTCTTTACTTGATTCTTAATTAAGTTAATCTTATCTTTAATCTTAATTATTTAATTACTTATATTATAAGTAAATTAACTTAAGTAAAGTCTTTTAATCTTCTTATTACTTTTTATAACGTTTAAGTTTATTTTTTTTTATTCTTTTAATAGTTAGTTATTTATTATAAAGAACTATTAATTGTTTTTATTAAGCGTAAACTTCTTTAAATAATTACTTAAAATTATTTTACTTAATATAACCTTATTTAGTATTTTAATTTAATAAGCTCTTAAAATAATAGTATAATTAATAATTTTAAATAAGCTATTTTATTTTATAATAAGCTTTTTAATTATAAATATATTAATACTTCTTTAAACGTTATAAATAAGTATAAGGTTATTTAAATTTAATTAATCTTTATCTCTTTTAATTAACTTAACTTATAAGCGATTAGTTTATTTAGTTAGTTTTCTTTTAAACTTATATATTTTTTTCTTAGCTTTTATAATATCTTTTACTTTTTATTATAATAAGCGTACCTTTACTTTAAAGAGATCTTATTTTAATTTTATTTTATTTTATTTAATTAACCTTTAAGTAAAAAACTTAACTTTTAAAGGTAATATAAGCTTTTATTTATAAATAAAATAAAACGTAAATTTCCTATAGAATACTTAAATAGCTATTCTATTTACTAGTAGTACTCTCGCTAAATATTAGTGTTATTTTCTAGCTAATCCTTTTATCTTAAATTAATTAAGGCTAAAGACTAATACCTAGCTTCTACGTAGACCTTTAAATGTATTGTATTTTTTGTATTTTTTACTATACTATATTATATTATGTTATATTATAATATAATATAATATAATATATAAATGAAATACCTATAAATGTATTATTAGAATATTTAATAATAAGTTTTAAAAAATATATAATAATAATAGATTTTTTTCTTATTATAATAATATAAAAATTATACTTAAAAGTTTACGTATTAATAAAATATTTCACTTTAAAAATAAAATAAATATAAAATATTATATAACTTTTTATATAAAATAAATTAAAGAATAAGGTTTTTTTTAAGCTTTATAAAGACGTTATATTATATAAATTAAGTAAATATTTCTTAAATAATTTTTTTTTACTTATATTATATATAAAAAATTAAAAAATATATAATATATATTAATTATTTTAAAAATATTATTAAATAATAAATAAGAATATATATAAAATATAAGATACTTTTATAATTATATATCTTTAATAATATATATTCTTTTTATTTTTCCTTTATTTATTATTAATTTAAATTATTTATTATATTTTATATTTTAAATATTTTTATTAATATAATATAAATTATATGTAAATTATATATTATAAAGTTCTTTAGCTTTTTTTATATTTATTCATATATTTTATAATTATAAAATATTTATATATACTTATATATATTATAATATTTATATATATATATATTAAAAATAAATTCTATAACTTTTATTATACTATATATTTAATCTATTATAACTCTATAAAAAAAACGAATTCTATTATAAAATTAGTATTATTTAAAAGCTTATAATCTTAGCTATATAAAAATAATATTTTTATTTATTTAAATTAATAATTATAGAGATATTATATATAGTATTTAATAGTATAAAGAAAGTAGAGTATTTAAGTTACTCTATATAACCTTACTTTAATAAAAACGCTATATTATATAAACTAAAATATCTTTACTAATAATAGACTAAAATAGATAAAAATAGAATTAATTAATAGCTCTTAAAAAGCTTTATCTTTATATACTAGGTGTATCTTTATAGGTTTAATATTACGAAAGTTATATTAACTTAAAGTTTAAAAATATAAATACTTCTTATAGTATATATATATATATATATTTTAGGTGAAGAAACGCCTCAACGTAACATAATAAAAAGCCCTTTATACATTATAATGACACTAGTATATTCTACTATTTTATAATAGTTGTATTTTATCTTATAAATCTTTCACCGATTTTTATACAAATATACACGTTTTAAGGGTAAGTTAAGCATTAAAAAAATGCCTAAAATTTAAGGTTTTTATAACATCTTTCATTATATTTAAACTCTATATATTAACTATATTATCCCTCTTTAAAGTTTAGAATTCTCTTTTTTTATACTAACACTTTAACACCTATAACTTAACTAATATCTTACTCTTAATAAAACTTTTTTTTTCACTAAATAACCCTATTTTTAGGGTATATAATAATTATTTTTTTTTACCTTAAAACCCTATCTTATTTATTATTAAAAATAGCTAAAAATCCCTTTAATTTTAAACTTAATTTATTTACGAATAATAACTCTACTATAAGTCTTTTAACGCTAAATTAATATTAAAATAACCCTGAAAATAATAAAAGCTATTAATTTAGTTTAAAATTATATATCTTTTAATATAATCTCTTTAATTTTTAATTATTAGAGATTAATTTTAATAAAGAAAGATTAATTTATTATTTTTACACTTAATAAGACTATTTATTTACTTTTTATAGTAAAGTAAAGCGTTTTTAGTCTTTTAATAATGTTACACACTATAAAAAAAAATATCCTTCTATTATAACCAGAGCATTAACAAGAAAACTACATTTTCAATTTTCAAAAAAGCTTAAATAATTAATAATAAATCTAATAAAATACTTGAATTACAATAATAAATACATAAATTAGCTAATATTATAACCAGTCAGCTCACATAAAAAAGTGGGTCCTTCTAGCTTATTATAAGCTTAAAACTAGATTATGTAATTTTCTAAAAATACACTACACTACACTACACTATAAAAACTACATTTTGTAGTTTTTAAAGTTTTAAGCTTATAATACTATATAAGGACCCACTTTTCTTAATATAAGCTTATAGTATAGGATTTATACTAGTTATCCGTAAAACTTATAATTCTATAAGTATTTTATTAGATTGAATATAATCTTTTATATTTGAAACTAGAAAAACTATAAAACTATAAAACTACACTACTTCTAATGCTCTGATTATAACCTTAAAAAACGAAGAAAATTCTAAATTAACCTATAAGTTATTATCTTTAAACTATTCTTTTAATATATTAATATAATATTATAATACTTTAAAGATATTAATTACTAATTTATTAATATATAGTACCTATTATTACGGAATTACCTTTATTACTCGAAATATTAGCTTAATCTAGTATATCTAGTAGTAAAAGAGGTAATAAAAGACCTAGAAATAATACTATTATTAGTGAATTTTCTAAGAATACTACTCTTATACTAGCTATTAAGTTTATGCTTTAAAATAACCTATCTTTTACTACTATTACTAGTAAAAGCTTTACAAAGCTAATAAGCTATTATAATAAGTAAGTTTATAATATTATATTATATATTTAATAATATAATATTATCTATTTAATAATATAATATTATATATTTAATAATATTAACTTATTTTAGTTAAGATACGAGCTTTATTCACTATTAAAATATACTTTCTTATATAAATATTTTATATCTAAAAATAAAGAAGAATATAATTAATATAATTTAAAATTAAGTTAATAAATTAGGTTATATATTTATTTAACTTAATATTTAAACTTCTATTAATTCTAAATCTTATTTAAAAGTTATAACTAGTTAGCTAAACTTTAAATTTAATTTAGAATACTATTTAATTAATTAGTTTATTATTTTTATTATATATTATATTATTATTTAACTTTTTAAACTAATTATATTTAGGATTTAAGTATTTACCTAATACTTATATTAGAAGTTCTATTAATCTTTATTTTAATTAATTATTATTAGAATATAATATAAAACCAGAAAAAATATTAAGGTAAGTTAATTATTAGGTTATTTTATAATATTTTATTAACTTATTTTAAATTATAGTTTTACTAGAGATAATAGCTCTAATAATAACACTTTTCTTATCTCTTTTTTAAGCTTTTATACGAAAAAAAACCTAAAACCTTTTAATATTCATTATATAGCTTATATTTTAAATATTATTATTAAAGATATTATATTTACGTTTATTACTAAATTAATAACATTTAAAAATATTAAAAAATATAAAAATAGTAAGCTTTTATACTTTTTAATAGAAGAATTTAACTAATTATTTTCTAAAAAATAAAAATAATTTTCTAACTTACTTCTAGGTATTTTGAGTTTTTTTTCATTATATTTATATATATTCTAAGCTAATTATTATATAGAAATTATTAGAAAAGTTAAAAAAATAGTAATTCTTCTTAAAAATAACTAATAACTTTATTCTTAATAGATTAAAGCTTTAAAAGAAGCTAAATCTAAGGGCTTTATAGTTAAAAATAATAATATTATAAAAATACTATTAGGTAAGTTATATAATATATTTAATAGCTTTTATTTCTATTAAAACTTTAAAAATCTATTTAAAACTACTTTTATTTCTATTAAAACCTTAAAAATCTATTTAAAACTATCAATAATTATTACTAACTATTTTTACTTAACTTTGTAAACGTAATAAGATAGAATTTAACTTTTAAAATAATAAATATGACTATTATACTTAAAAAAGCTATTATATTATTATAAAACGTTATAAATATAGTAGCTTTTAAAGATACTAATTTAATAACGTAAGAATAGCTTAATTTAAAGACTTTATTAAGTATTTTAAAGGTTTTTAATAAGCCTATAAAGAAATTATAAAGCTAGGCTTATAATACTATAAGCTTAGTATCTTTTTGTATCTTTAAAATATACTTTCTTCTTAAAAATATATTAAAAGATTAAGAAAGTTAGCTTAAAAACGTAAGTTTTTTATATTTTTAAACTTTTTATATTAAAATAATAATTACTCTTACTTATTTATAAAAAACCGCTTATAATTCGTTAGTTAAAGCTTTTATTTTAGCTTTAAATATAGGTTTAAAGAAACTAAATTACTATTTTCTAAAAGATATTAATAGTAATTATAGTTTTTAGAAGCCTTATTTATTTACTATTATATTAGACCTTAGATTTAATATTAAAACGGTTAAAACTTAATTTAATATAAATTTAATTACTTTACATTTATTATTAAATAATTTAAAAATAGAATATTAAGAGTAAGTATAAATAATTATTAAAAATAACCTTTTTTTTTAATATTTTATAACTAATTATATCTTAGAATATATAAATTATATATAAAAGACCCTAAAAATAAGCTTATTTCAAATATAAAAATAAAAGAAGATTCTTCTTCTAGTTTTAATTTAAATAATTAAGTAATAATTAATTTATAATAACTAGCTAAGAAATTAAAATCTTATAAAGATTTTAGGCTTAAATTAAAGCCTAGTTTATTTAATAACTTATTTTTTAAGTAAAAAAATAAAGCTATTAAAGAAACTAAAAAAAACGAGATTTCTAGTTATTATAAGCTTAATTTAAAAGATAATAAGGTATTTTTAACATTTATAAGCTTAATTATATAAAAATAAATACTAACTTTTAATAGGAAGATATATTTATTTAATAGGCTAATTCTATTAAAGCTTTTTTAATTCTTTTAATAATAGCACGAAAATATTTAGCTATTTTAGTTACTTTAGGAGCTATAAAAGGGAATTTTAACTAAGAAGGTAACGTGATTAGTAAGCTAAGAACCTCTTTAATATATTCTTATATTTAAAAAATTTTATTATTAAAAAACTAAGCTAAAAATAAGGAAAAACGAGTTAAAATAAAGAAATATTATAATTTATTCTCTTATTTTAACTTAGATTTAGAAAGATTTAAATTAAATGAAAATTCAGCTTTTTCTAGTAGTAATAAAGCTATTTTTAAAGTTAAATTTATAAATAGTACTAAAAATAGGGAAGAAGAGAAAGATAATAATATTTATAATATATAATAGCTTTATATTAGTATAAAATAAAGCTTTTAATATTTTTTTTGAATTTTATAATAGTAAGAAGAATTTTAGCTTTATAAAGATATTGATATTAATATTATAAGTTATATATTTAAAAAGTTACTTGCATTTATATTTTTTTAAATTTAACATTTACTCTTAAGTCTTTTTATAGTATATTTTTAAATATATTATTAAGAATTAATTATATAAAAAATATTATTATATTAATATAATTTTAAGGTTTATAATAATATATTATTTACTATTATATTTCTAATAATTATTAAGATATTAAATAATAAAGCTTAAAAATTTAAGTTTAATACTATATAAATTAAGAAAAAAGAACTTAAAAATAATAATAATTAAGTAATATAATTGATTAACGCGTTAATAGCTTTAAAGTATTTAATTCTATAAATTTTATATATTTAAAGTTTAAACTTTATATTTTAAACTTTTAATAATATATTTTAAATAATAAAAATATAAATAACTCTCTTATTATATAACTTATAATAATATGAATTAATGCATTTTAAAGGACTAAAATAGCTCTATTTAACTATATAAAAATATTTCTTATAAGCCTTATAACTAACCTTACATATATAAGTAAAAGATTTACTAGCGTTGTTCCCTAATAATACATTTATAGGTATTTTAAGAATGTAATGTATTGTATTTAAATATAATACACGAAAATACAATACAATATAAAATATAATACATAATACACTTGTATTTACTATATTTGTAAGAGCTTTACTTCTATAACTACGTTAGCTTTTAAGTTATATTCGAATATTTAAATTCTATAAGCCTTAATATTCTTAAGAGCTTTCCCTAGATTATCTTGTATTTTTAAGCTATTATTATAAATAATATACCTATAAACTTTAAATTTAATAAGTATTTTATTTAAAAACTTTTTTACTATTAATACGTTTACTTTATAAATTAATTTTACTTTAACCTAGTTAATAAGGTTATACCTAGCTTTAAGTAAATAGCTAAAACTATAATTAAATAATAAATATTAAGTATTAATATATATTTTACTTATAAGGTTTTTAAGAGCTATTAATATTAATATCTCTTATAGCTATTATAATATAAATTACTAGTAAGTTTTATAATATATTATTATTTCTTTAATTATATTTTATATTATTTACTATTAATACTATTACTTAATTACTTAATAAATTACCTTAATACCTTTATAACTTATAATTTTATAAATCTTTTTAATTATTAATTATTAATAGTTTAATTTATTAATTATTAATATTAGTTCTTTTATTATTTTAATTAATCTCTTTTAAAGTTAATTATTTTTTATAAAGAATTACTTAACTTTTATTTTTAGCTTTTTATATTTATTATTCTTAAAATTAATTAATTTTTTTAAGATTAAAAGAAATTTTATAATTTAAAGGTACTTTAATAAGTAATTTTTATACTTCTTTAACTTAAATACTAATACGTTTAAATAAAGGTTAATAAAATTCTTTATATTCTCTTTAACTTTTTAATTTATTTAATTTAATAGGTTAAGCTCTTTTCTTAAGAGTTTATTTATAATTTTATTAATAGCTTTAAAGATATATTTAATTATAAAGTTAAATAATAAAATATAATTAATTTATTTAATAATTAATAAGCTTAATACATTATTAATTACTTTATTAATTTAATAAATTAAAACTTAAAAGTTAATCTTTAAAATAAAGTAAATATTATATAAATATATTTTAAGCCTTCTTAAAGTATAAATAATAGCTTTATACTTTTATTTTATAATATTATACTTCTTTTTAGGTTTTATTTACGTTTTACTTTTATACTTTATTAAATAATATTTCCCTTTAATAATTTATAATACGGTATATCTTTATTTTATATTATTAATATTAATTATTAATATAATCTCTTTATAATTCTTTAAAAGATTAAGTATTATAAGAATAAAAGCTTTTATTATTATATCTTTTAAGGTTTTTATTATTATTTATTAAGCTTTATTTTATTTTTATTTTATATTCTTTCTTAATAATTTAATAATTAAGCTTATTATTTAAGTGTATCTTTTAATTTATATTTTATAATAGTTTATTAACCTTTAAAAGAACCTTATATTCTTTTAATCTTTATATATCTTTTATTTTAAAATTTTAAGTATTCTTACTTTAATAAGCTTTTATTTATATATTTTATAAACGAATTTTATTATAATAGTTATTTAATAATAGAACTTTAATTTTAATATTAATATAATATAATTTATTAGCTTAAAGTTTATAAGCACTTTATTAATATTAATTAAATATTTTAATATAAATTTTCTTACTCTTAATAATATCTTTTTATTATTATAAGTAATTATAGGTTCTCTTATTATTATATTATTTATAAAAGAGATATATATATTTAATATAAGATTATATAGAATTCTTTTTATAATTCTTAGAAATTAAGCTATTAAGTTTATAGTTTCTTATAATAGTATATATAATTATAATAAATCTATTAATATAAAGATTATAATTATATTTTTACTTACTTTTATAAGAGTTACTTAATTATAGCTTAAAAGTAAGTTTATAATAAAAAGAATCTTATATATACTAAATCTTTTATTAAATTTATTTACTTTTAATAAGATATAAGTATCTTATATTATAATCTTATTATAATTAATTATTAAGAGAATAAAATATACTTTTTTATTTTTCTTTCTTATTAAAAAGTAAGGGTTTAAATATAACTTATAGCTTTCTTTTAAATACTTATACTTTATCTTTTTCTTTAATAATTTAATTAATTTAACTTAAAGTCTTAATAATATAAGAATTAATTTAACTCTTTATACTTTATATTTAATTACCTTAATAACTTAAAAGAGTATAATAATAAAATTTACTTTATTATAATAAAATAAGTCTTATATAAGAGCTAATTTATAGTTTTTAAGAATAATCTTAAAAATATAAGCTTTCTTTAATTATAAGAAGTTTTTAACCCCTTTAAGTATTTAATTAAATATCTCTTAGCTTACTTTAAATTCTCTTAGCTATTTAAAGAATCTTCTTATAATATATTTTAAGTACTTATTATCTCTTTTAACTTAATCTTTAACTTATTTTTATTTCTTAATTTTTTAATTATAATTATCTTTTAAGGTTAATTTATTTAATAAAATATTATCTTTTAATTATACTTTATTAGCTTTTCTCTTATATATAATATTTACTTAAAGATTAATTACTTATACTTTTTAAAGCTTTTTTATTATTACCTTTATTTACTTACTTTATTTTTAATATACTTTCTTAACTATTAAAGCTAGTATTTTCTTCTTTTTCTTAATAAATAAAGAAATAAACTCTTCTTTAAGTTTTTCTTTTAATAGCTTATTAAATTTATTATAAGTATTAAATTCTTTATTAAAGGTTAAAGACACGTAAATAACTCTCTCTTTTCTCTTCTTTAATATCTTCTTTAATATTATTATATTATTTCTTTTATTATAAATTCTTATCTTTTTAATCTTTTTAATTAAGTTATTAATTAAGATTTTAATAATATTAGATTTATAATTATAATAATTAACTTATATATTTACGTGTATAAAATTATAAGATATATTTAATAGTTTAATTTTACTTTTATAAAGTCTTAAATTTAAGAATAAGTTTATCTTATTATTTATAGTTTATATAATAATATTAATTACTTATAAATTAATTAATATAAACTCTTTTTTATATATCTTAAATTTATTTTAATTATTAAAAGCTTAATAAGTTAACTTATCTTTAATATATTTAATTATTATTAGATTTATTTTAGCTTATATTATAGCTATTTAATTATTATTTAATATTTATTTTAATATATTTAACTTACTTAAATTAAATAAAGCTAATATCTTATTATATATTTTTTATATTTAGCGTAATATGTATAATATTTAATTATATTTAACTTTATTTAATACCTTAATATTAAGTAAATAATAGTCTTTTACTTACGTATACTCTTATTTTTTTAATATCTTTTAATTATTAAAATTAAATAATTTAAAAAATTTTAATATTTTTATTATAAGTAAATAAGTCTTTAATTATATTTTATTAATTATATTTAATACTTTTTATATAATTAATTCTATTACTTAAAATATAATATATATAATATTAAATTTATATTAAATAAGTAACTCTTTACTCTCTTTATTATAATTAAATAATATTTAAGTAAGTTTTATAAATAATATACTTAAAATTAATAGAATATAAATAATACTTAATATAATATATAAATAAATTAAAGTTTATATATTTTTAAAATAAAAGTAAGTTTTTATCTCTTTATATATATATATAATTTTATTAAAGAATAAGATTATAAATATATTCTTTATAAGTATATATATTTTTAAACTTACTTAAAAAGTAAACTTTATATTAATAATATTTCTTTATAAGCTATTATTTATTAAGATATATATAAAAGATACTCTCTTATAATAAAGTTATACTTATAAGTATAATAACTTTTATATATACTTTAAAAATCTCTTTAAGTTATAAAATTAAGTTTACTTAAAAGTTAATTTAATAATTAATTAATTTAAGTATATTTTAAAGCCTTTTATAAGTAATACTTAAAGTTTTACGTTTACGCTTATTAAAGGTATATTATTTTCTTTATTTAAGGTTTTTATTACGTTTTAATTATTTTTAATATAATTCTTTATAATTAATATTATATTAAATATTAAAATTACTTAATTTAATCTTAAAGTATTTTTATTTATAAATTTAATAGGTTTCTTTAAAAGAGTTATTAATTTTTTATTATATTACTTAATATTATTAATACTATTAACGTAATTATTAATTTTATTTTTTATTAAAGTTATAAGGCTTAAAAGTAATTAATATAAATCTTTTAATAAAATATTAATCTTTTTAAAAAGCGTTTCTTTATATAATTATATTATAATTCTTTTAATTAAATAATTTCTCTTTAATTACGTTATTTACGCTTACTTATTAATTTTATCTTTAATAAGTTTAATTATTTTTAACTTAACTTTATTATTTTAAGCTATAATTTTACTTTTCTTATTTTTATTCTTAATATTATTTTAATTATCTTTAAGCTTTACTTACTTATACGCGTTTATATTTATTAAAAGATTAACTTTAAATTTAAAATTATAAGCTTAAATACTTTTTATTATATATATTTTAAATATTATAATTATTATAATAAATAAGAGTTTAATTAAAGGTAAATTATAAGAATTACTCTTTTTTAATATTTACTTAAATATATTAATTTACTTTAACTTCTTTTATAATATTTTAATCTCTTTTTATAGTATATTTTATTTCTTTAATAAAGTATTTTTAAAGTATTTTACTTAATTTAAGTATATATAAACGTTTATATTTAAAAATAATTTAACTTAAAGTATAATAAGTCTTTTTATATAGCTTTTAACAGTAAAAAATTAAAATAAAAGTTATAATAACATAATATATTTTCATACTTTAATATTAATTATAAGAATATATACGTTTATATTATATTAAATAAAGTTAAGTATTTAATTATACTTTAAGTAAAAGTATTTCTTAAAGAAATATCTTATATTATTATAATAATAATATTAAATCTTTTAATATTCTTTTATATAAATATAATTAAATTAAATTAATTTTTAATTACTTTAATTAAGCTTATTACTTTCTTAAAATAAGTTTTTTTAATATTACTTAAGTTATTCTCTTAAATTAATTTACCTTTTAACTTACTTAATTAATATAATTTTTATTTTTTTAAGTTACTTTATAATTTTATTTATTTAATTAAAAGAACAATTAATAATAAAGTTAAGTTTTTTACTCTCTCTTTAATTTTTATTTACTTTTTTAATTATAAATTTATTTTAATATAAGCTTTACTTTTTATAATTATTTAAGTTACTCTTAAAAATATCTTTTATTAATTTATAAATAATTTTTAAGGTATACTTTTAATCTTAAAGTAAATACTTTAATTTTAATATAATTAAGTTATAATTTATAAGTTTAAGCTTAACTTATATATACTTATTTAACTTACTTTAAAGTATAATATACTTTTTTAAGATAATTTTACTTTATAAATATCTTTTCTTATTTATAAAGCTTATAATTAAATAATTAAGTAAAGCTTTATATAAGATATTTAATTAAAAGATAAATTTTATTTACGTAAAAGGTTTAGCTTTACTTTATAAGCTTTAATAAAAATATAATTAATAAAAAGTCTTAAAAATCTCTTTTATAATTAAATATTAAGACTTTTTAACTTATTTATTATAATTTTTATTTAATTTTAATTAATTATATTATATTATAAAAGAAGTTTTTTCTTAGCTTTATTTTAATTATTAATAATTATAAGGGTTTTAATATACGTTCTTTTAAAAGAAGTAATATTATATTTTAATATTTTTATTTACTTTTTCTTTAAAATAATTAAAGTAATTATTTTCTTCTTAAATTTCTTTAAGAAGTTAAAGATATTTTCTTTATTAAAGAGTTTAACTTTAAAGACTTTTTAAAATATAATTAAAATTTCTTATTTACTTAAAGTTTCTTTAAGAATTTTAATAAATCTCTTAAAGTTAAAGCTTATATTAATAAATAAAATAAGGTTTTATTAACTTATAACTTTAAATAAGTTTTTATTATAAGTTATAATAAAATTAATTAATCTTAAAATATTTAGCTTTTTTATTATAAGCTTTTTTTTCTTTAAGTTAAATTCTTAAAAAGAGTATTATTAATAAAAATATAAGTTCTTTTTAATAACTTCTTATTAATTAATAATAAATAAATTAATAAAATCTTTTCTTTTAAATTCTTTTTAATTATTTAATTAATTATATTTAAGAAATATTTATATTAATTTACTTAACTTAAGAATAATCTTTTATATCTCTTTTAAAGATAGTTTTATTATAAAGATAATTTTATAAGTTAAAATAATAAATATTATAATACTATTTCTTATAATTAACTATAAGATTATAATTACTAGGGATATTATAAGGAATATTATATTCTTTTAATTAATTAATTAATTCTTTCCCTTTTTAATTCTTCTTTAACTAGTTTAAGCTATTCTAATAAAAGTTTTCTTTTTAATTATAAGTTTACTAATATTTAAAGGGTAAGTATATTTTTATTTTAATTAAAGACCTTTAAAATAACTCTTTATTTCTAGCTTAATTATAGTAATTTCCGTCTTATTATAATTTAATATAAGTAGTTTTAATTCTTTATAATTAAATAAGGCCTAAGAATATTAGATTTTAACTTAAAGATAAAAGCTATTTTATTATTATTTATAATTAATAATATTAACTATTAATAGACTTAATTATTTAATAATTAATCTTAATTAAAAGTACTTAAAGCTAAGATAATTAAGAGTATAAAGAGATTAAATAATTTAATATATTATAAGAATAATTATAAGCTAAAAAGATAACTATTAAATTAATTTATTATATTAATTATAAAGAGAGAAGTAAATAAGCTTTATTATTATAAGATAAAACTTTTTATTAAAAAGCTTAATATTACTTAAACCTTTTATAAATTATAATTAATAAGAGATATTATAAAGTAAATTAAGTAAATTAAAAGAAGTAAAAGGTATTAATATTAAGAAAAAATAATATAAGTATTTAAGAGAGAGATAAAAGTTAATAAAATAAGATATAAATTAATTAATTATATTAAGTAAAGTTAAAGTATTAATAAAATATAGCTTATTTTACTTATACCTTAAATTTAATATTCTTCTTTATCTTTTTATTAAGTTTTTTAATTATCTTATAAGTAATAGCTTTAATAAGTCTCTTATTATTATAAGAATAAGAGTAATTAATTATAATATATAAAGTATTCTTTAAAGTAATATAAGAAGAGATATTTAAATTAATATATACTTTAATAATTAAAAATAAGTAATTCTTTTTAAGCAAAAGCTTAAATAAGAAATTATAATTAAAATTATAAGGCTTATAAGCTAAATATAAATATTATTTATAGAAAGTAATATAAGAGTTATTTTAAATATAATTATTATAAGACTTATATAAATATATCTTAAAGAATATATAATTATAAAAAGAAGTTATAACGTATTCTTTAAATATAATAATAGTTTTCTTAAAGAAATTAAAGTAATTAAAGTATAAAATATAATTTAATCTCTTATATAATAAAATAAGTAAAGTATAAATACGCTTAAGATAATTAGCTATAATTAAGAGAAATTAACTATTAAAATAAGTTATTTTAATTTAAATAAAAATTATATTATAAGGCTAATAGTAAAGTATTTTTTAATATAAGAGATTATTATCTTTAAGTTTATTAAGAATAAACTAATAAAAATAATTAAAGAGCCTTATTTTACTTTAATAATTAGCTTTATTTAAGAAAGTACCCTTTAAAGGCTTTATATAAATAATTATCTTAATATATATAAGAGTATTACTTTATTTAAGGTTATACTTATTATAAATTTAAAAGTAAAAGGCGTATTTAAGCTAAAGAAAGTTAATATATACTTAAAAGAAATCTTAATTAAATAAAGAAAAGTAAAGTACTTAATAAATAATAAAAGAATTAACTTAAAGCTTATTATTATAATCTTATTAGATTTTAATAATAATAAAAAATATAAATTTATTTTTAAGAATTATCTTTAAAATAATTAAGATAACGTTTAAAAGGTTCTTATAAATATAATAAACTTAATTACTTATAATTAAATAATTAAAAGATAAAAAAAAGAGATATTAAAAGAAGAGAGTTATAAAAGAGAAAAACTAATAATTAAGTAATATTAAGTAAAAAACTATATAATAATTTATTATAAAGTTTAAATAAAGTACCTAAAACTATAATATTATATACTATAAGTATAAAAAAGTGCTCTTTATATCTCTTAAGTATTTAATTTTCTTATCTTTTATATATATCAATATCTTTTCTTCTCTTTAATATAATATAACCTTTATATCTTTTCTTTTTAAAGCTTTATAACTCTTAATATTATTATTATTAAAAGTATTATAAAGCTTTTTTACTTATTATTTTATATAATATTAGGTTTAAGCTATTAAAGATTAAATCTTTTAGCTTACTTATTATTTAAATCTTACTTATAAGGTATAAAAACCTTATAAAAAAATATTTAAGTATTAATTAAATTAAGTATTTAAGCTCTTTAAGTATTTTTAATTAAAAAGATATCTTTAAAGAAATTAAACTTATAAAGTATTTAATTATAATTACTTAAATATAAGTATAAGTTAATATTATTAAACTAAAAAAGAATTAAGTATACTTATTTTTAAAAACTAATAATATAACTATTATTATATATAAAAGAATATACTTTATATATACTAGTAAGTTTTATATAAAAAGAGAGAAATTACTTATTAAGTAAAACCTTATTAACCTTTATCTCTTTTAATTATTATTATATTAACCTTAAAAGTAATAGAATTATAAGCGTAAAGTTTATAAGAACTTAAAAATCCTTAATAAGTATTATAAAAGATTATTACTTATATTTATAATAATGTTTAAAAAGTTATAAAATAATTACTTAATAAAAATTTATAGATTTATAATTAAAAGCTATATTAAGAAAAGGTTAAACTATTAATTAAATTAGTTTAAATTAATAATAATAAATTATATTATAAGAAGAGAAATTAAAAAGATTTTTAACGTTATATTATACTTATTTATTATATAAGTTAAGTAACTTATTAAGTAAAAATTATATAAATTAATTAATAATAAGGTTAAAAGACTTAATAATACTTTAATAAATATTATATATAATATTTAATATAATTTATAAGATATTTATATATATTAAGAAAAAATATAATTCTTTATAAAGTTTATATACTTTTTAAGCTATTAAATATACTTTATATTTAATTATAAGCGTAAGATATTATACGTATTTAATTCTCTTATAAGAGGTAAAAATTAACGTTTTAAGTAGTTTATTAAAGAATAATAATAAGTACTTTAATTATTAAATTACTCTTATAAATTTAATTATATTTTAATATTATATATATTTTAACTAAAAAACTAAAAATATAATTACGTGTATTTAATATTCTTAATTAATTACTTTAAAGAACTTATAAGCTATTACTTAAATAAAATAATAGAAAAATAAGCTAAATTAAAGAATATTTATACCTAAGAAATAATAATACTTAAAAAGAAAACTTTAATTAAAAGTAATTATAAATTATATTTAAGAGATTAATTATATTTATTAAAGAAAAGCTATATTATAAATAATAAAAGAGTAAATAAAATCCTATAAATTCTATAAGATATAATTATAAATAAGCTTAAAGTATATTTTAAAGTAATAAAAGAGAAAGATAATAACTTTAAATTCTTAGGTTAAAGCCTTTATAAAAGTAAAGGTAAACTATACGTACTTATAATAAAGAAGAATATTATTATATTAATTAAAGGCTTTATTTTAAGAAATACTTATATTAGCTAATAAAGATATAATTATTTAAGATTAATTAAATAAATTATAATTAATAAGAATATAATTATATTTAAGATATAATATTATATAAAAAGAACGTAGCTTAAAATTTTAAGAGAATACTTAATTACTTATAATAATTTATAATAATTAATTATTAGGTATGAGGTTAATATAATTATTAAATACTTTAAGATTATAAGAGATTAAATAAATAAAAAAGTTATTAATCTTATAAAAGTCTTAAAAAAGATTAAGAAAAATATTATTATATTAAACCTAAAAAAAACGCTTTAATAATAAAGTTTTAATAACTTTAATTAAAAGAGTAATAATAAAGAGAATAATATTTAAGGTCTTATAACTTTAAAGCCTTTAAGATTAATATTAAGAAAACTAATAAATTAACTTTTATTATTTAATATTAATTTATCTCTTTCTTTATTATTATCTTATAAAAGTTTTATTAAAGAAGAGAAAATAATAATATTAAATTAACTTTTAATTATTAAATAACTCTTTAATTACTTAAAAGACTTTAAAGAAATTAAAAAAGCTAAAAAAAAAGTAAAAACTAATATTATATTATTAATTATAAAAAATAAATACTTTAATTATAAAGAAAATATTTAAAGGGTAATTTTAAATATAATAACCTTTAATTAAAGTAAAGCTCTTATAAATTAAGTAAAGTATTATTACCTCTCTTTAACTTAAAAGATTACGTGTAATATAATAAACCTTTTATAAGAGAATATATAAGAATAAATAATATATAATAGATTACTTATAAGTATAAGCTTTATAAACTTAATTTTAAAAGAATTAATATAAAAAGAGTTTTAATATAATATTATTAAATACTATTAATTATTTTAAGAGATAATTATTAAATTTATAAAACGTTACTTTATAAGAGCTTTTAAGAGATTAAAATATTTTAACGTTATAAAAAAAGAAAAAGAGAAGATTAAACTAATAATATTAAAGACTTTAAAGTTAAGTAAAAAGATAAGAGAGTTAAAATTATAATTAAATAATTAGTTTATAAATTAAGAGATTATATAATAGATTTACTTAATTATTACTATTTATTATTAACTTATAAAAGCGATAAGCTTTACTTATTTAAAGAGAATTTATATAATAGTATTTATACTTATAAGTTAAAGAAAGTTAAATAATACGTTTAATTATAATTATATTATTAATATAAGAGAATAAGTATACGTATAAGTCTTTAATTTAATAAGTTTTACCTTTATAATTAATTTTATAAGGTCTTTTATTAATATTTTATTAAGTCTTTTAATTAGCCTTATATAAGCTTATATTATATAAGTAAATTATTTAAGTTATTTAAGTACTTATTTACACTTATAATAGGCTATAGCTTAAAATACATGTAATTAAAATTACTAGTATTTTAAAAGTATTTAATTACTTTATTTAAATTAATTTACTACTTATTTAAGAACCTTATTATTTTTAAGAAGTAAGTTATAAGAATTAAAAAGTAACTAGATTGTAATATCACGTATAGAGTTCTAGGTATATATGTATATTACGTTTAGGCTAATAAAATATATTTACGAATATTTTAAGTGTAAGAGAGTTAAATAAACTAATTAAAGATATATTATAATATTTAAGTTAATAAATTTATATAAGAAAACTAAAAATTAAGGGGAATCTCTTATTAAAGTAAAATTCTTATATAAATTTAATATTATTATTTTTAAGGAAAGGTAAATAAAATAGCTCTCTTTATTTTTTAACCTTAAATAGATTTTATATAAAGAGTTAAATTAATTAATAATAAAACGCACTTAAATATAATAAAGCTTTAATTTATATACAAAATATAAAATTTAAGGTTTACCCCTTAAAAAATAAAAAACCTTATATAAATATAAATTTCTTAGACTTATTAAAAGGTATTAAATTTAATAGCTTTTATTTTAAAAACTAAAAGAAATTTATTATAACTTATAACTTTAACTTTTATTTAAATATAATAAAATGTAGCTAAGCTTTAATTTATATAAAAAATCTAGAATTTAAGGTTTATCTCTTTAAAAAGTAAAAACCTTATATCAATAATAAAAATCTTTAATTATCTTTAAAAGTAAGAGCTAAAACTCTTTATTTTAAAAGCTTACTCTTAAATATAATATACTATTTAAATTAAAATAATCTATTATTATACTTTTATTTTAATTACTTAAAATATATATAAATATAAAGTAAGTCTCTTATATTATTAATACCTTAAGAGAATAATTTATATTAAGTATTACTATAAAAAGTATTATTTAAAAGTTATTACTCTTATAATCTTAAAGTTATAAAAAAGTATAAGAATTAAGCGCTAATTAATACTTTAAAGAAAAATAAGGTAAATATAAATATACTAGAATATAATTTTACCTTAATTTATATAAGAAAACTAAATTTAAAGGCTTATCTCTTATAATTTTAAAATCTATATATAAATTATTTATTAATTATATAGCTTTATAAAATTATAGTTTTATAGTTTAAGAATTTTTATATTACACTTAAGAATTTAATAAAAGATAATAATTAATATCTTATAATTATAAGGTTATATTACACTTATAAAGATTATTTTATTGTTAATATTAAAGGTATTTATATAATAAACTTATTATAATATTATATTCCTTTAATTCTTAAAGTATTTCTTAAAAAGCGTAAATAATATTAATATAATAGCTTATACTAAGAATTTTCACGTAAGATTTTTTCTATTATAAAGTAAGCTAAGATTATTTAAAGAGAAAACTCTTTTTAGGTTATATTAACCTTATTTATAAATAAGCTAAGCTTAAAGAAATTCTAAGTAATATATAATTATTATAATATTAATAGTAAAACTATTAAACTTAAATATCTTTATTATAATATAAAAGTAAATTTAAACTTAATATATTATAAGCGCTTTATTATTTTCTTTTAAGTTAATACCTTAAATAAATTTTAAGTTATTAAAATTAACCTAATAAATAAATATAAGATAGCTTTTATTAGGTTAAATAAAATATTTTAATATAATAATATACCTTAAAGCTTAATAAAATTATTAATTACTTATATTAAATTTAAGAATATAATATTTAAATACTTATTCTTTAAAGATAAAATAAAATTAAAGTTAATTTTAAGATATATAAAAGATATTTATACTTTATTTTTTATTTACGTTAATAATTATTACTTAAAACTAAAACGTAAGAAAATTACTTTAACTTTTTATAAAAGAGATATTTTTTAAGAGTAATATAAGCTTTTATTAGGCTTAATAAATGTAAGATAAAGCTTTTTACCTTAAGTATAAATTATATAAGTTATTTCTTAAAGAAAGAAAGAATTTAATTAACACGTAAATATAAGAATTAATTAACCTTAATAATAAAATATTTTTAATAAAAACTATTATAATTATAAAATAAAATTCTAATACTTATTTACTTAACTTTATTTTAAGAAAGTTCATTTTAAGTTAAGTTAATTTAATTTTTATTATTAAAGAAGTATATTTTTATAAAGTTTTAAAAACTATAAAAATAAAAAGGGAATTAATATAATATTAAAAGGTTTTTAAAGATAACTTAACTTAAATATTAAAGGCTTAAAATATACTCTTAAAAATTTATAATAATATTTAAATAAATATAATATTTAAAGCGCGTTTAAAGTTTTAATTTTATATAATAATAAACGCCTTAAATATAAGTATAAGAGAAGTTTTATTTTAAATAAAGAATATTAAATCGAATACTTTAATAATAAACAATAACTTCTTAAAGGTTAAAATTATTATATAGCTTTTTTATAAGCTAATAAATGTAAAAAAAAGATATATTATACTTAAAAAAAAGATATATATAATTATAATAAAATTAAGAGAAATATAATAATTAATAAAGGGTTTATTATTCTCTTTAAAGGTATATATAAATTATAAAGGTATTATTAACTTAATAGTAAATCTAATAAAAGTATATAAAAAGGTAATTTAATAGATTAATATATTATAAGAGTTAAACGTAAAATATATTTATAAAGCTAATATTATAAAGATTATAAAGATTATTAATAAAATATTAAGAATATTAAATAGCTTAAGATTAAAAGCCTTATTAATAAAAAGAAAAATAAAAGTAAAAGTTACTTTTATAATAATAAATTAATTAATTTAAATTTTAATAAATATAAATATTAAATAATTAATTTTACTTAAAGAAAGCTCTTTAAATAAAGATATAATATAAGAATTAACACGTAAACTTAAGAGATAATTTAAATTATAATAGTATAAAGAGATATTAATTATTATTATTTATAAATATTAAATTATTTCTATTAAATAAAGAAAACTTATTAAGTATTACTCTTTAAAATATAAAATTATTAATTAAATACTTTATTATTTAAAGTAAAATAAATCTTTAATAAAATATACTTTTATAAAGAATATATTAATAAGAATTTAATAAGCTTATAATACTTTAAGATATTTTAAGCTAAAAATTACTATATAAAAACTAAGAGAGAGATTCTTTTAATTAAAAAAATTAAAAGACGTAAAAACCTATTATTATTTTTACTTAATATACTAGTAAATTAAAAGATACTTATTAAAAGCTAATTTTAAGATAATTATTATTTTAAAACTATAAAACTTAATAACTATAAATTATTTAAGGCTTATTATACTTATAGCTTAAAATAAAAACGCTTATATATTAATAATAATAGATTATATAACTTAATTTATTATAATTTAATTTTATAATAAAGCTATTAAAAGCGTAATTATTAAGACTTAAAATAAGTGTTAGAAATTAATTATAGAAAAATTAAGGAAAATCTATTATAATAATAAATTTTACTTTAAGAATTTAAACTTAAAAGTAATATCTTAAAAATATAAAATAAAAATTACGTTTAAATTAATATTTTATTTATTTATTATAAGACTTATTAAATAAAATATACGCTTAATTAAGAATTAATTAATAAAGTAAGCTATAAAAAGAGAAGGTATTTTATTAAAATTATAAAATTAAATATTATTAATTATTATAATAAACCTTAATAATAAATATATATTTATTATAAGAGTTAGCTTAATAATAGTAATATTAGAATTTAAATTATACTTATAATATAAAAGAGTAAAAGACTTAATTTTAAATAAAGAAATATTATTAAAGAAAGAATTAATATAAGAAATTAATTTAATATAAATTAATTTTTAAAAGAAAAGAAGAGAATATATTTATACTTAAAAGATTAAAGCTATTATTAATAAGAACTTATAAAATATTTTATAATTATTTTACGTAAATAATTTAATTTAAGAGAAATTAAATAAGAAGAATAAATTAAAAGAGAAGTTTTATAAGATATAAGAAAATCTTTTATAAGTAATTATAATAGTATTTTTAATATCTTATAAAATTAAATTAATAAAGGGAGATTTATTATAAAAAGTTTATATAAATAACTTAAAATAATTTATCTTATAATTAAAATAATTAAAGTTATTAAGATTTAATTATTAGAATTTAATTAATTAAAACCTAAGATAAATAAAGCTTAAAAGAGAATAATATATAATAAATTTTAAAAGAGAGCTTAATATAATATTAAGGTTAATATTAGTTTTTCTCTCTCTTAGCCTATTAAAAAGAAAAGTAAACTTAATTACGTTACATAATAAAAAGAGAGGTAATACTACTAGAGATACTTTAGGTAAAAATAAGAAAGAAGAACAGCAATCAATATAACTAATGCCCCAAATTATCATACAGCCCCCGACCATGTTAAGCAACATGACGCGCCGGTGGCTTAGACGCCGGCCACCGATGTTCTCCCGCAAATAGCGCTCTGAGTATGAGCTGAGAAACCGGCAAATGGTGACAAACCAGGCATTTCTGGACCCTCTTGGTGTGCAAGCCATATTTCTGGATAGGCCAGCCCCGAGATGTTGGGGAATGTGGCAATACTGGCTGCAACATACGTAGGCATCCAAGGCTGTCGATGTGCACCGGGCATGCGTTTTCTTTTCTCAAGTTTTCTACCGGCTTCAACAGGCGGTTGTTGGCTTCTAGCTCACGAGCCCTTGTGCCTTGGTGGTGGAATGACTCAATTTAAAACCCTTTTTCATTACACAGATTCATCCGACCGGCTCAAATACTGAGAGGAATTGTCTTCCAAGCGGTAAACTCCATTCAGTCTTTTGATCTTGTTTTAATATTCATGTAACACACGTATTGACCATATTATCCTAGTTCCCAGCCAATAAAATCAGCGTATGTTCGCTAGATCCGAAGAAATTCTATTCTCTGGCCTCTTATTCCCGTTGAGAATTAGGACGTTTTTGCGGGCAATATCACCACAGAATAAGGCACCACTAACGATTTGAAAGAAAACGGCAAGAAATAGCTAATCATGGCCAACTACGCAAATGCTCTCCATGCAAGAGCAAACGGCTGAGGATCCTTGGTGGTGCGGAAGGCTCTGACGGTGACGGTATACGATCCGGGCTTCACGTTTTTCCAAACGACTTGCTCCACATTATTCACTCGGTCAAACCCAGAGCCATCACCCTGGTTTCCATGCTTTTCAATACCAGATCCAGCGACGACCAAGTCGAGGTCGTTCTGCAGCCTCTCGCCCGGGAAGTCGGTCCATACGAGCGTAACCTTCAAGGTCAGTGCTGCGGGGCTACCTTGCGGAATGTCAACCGTGACAGCATGTTCGCCCCGGTGTCGGCCGTCCATGCCGAGGGACTGGTCGCCCGTGACGTCCTGGAACCCGTAGACGGCACTCTCCTGGTTGGCGACAATGTTTCGAAGGGAGTTGGCCAAGTTGACGCGGCCGAAGCCAGAGCTGGGGTTGGGCGCATCCACGGACGGCCCAAACTCCCCGTTGGGCAGGGCCTGGCTGTACTGTCCCTTCATAGGCACCGCGCCGTTGATCAGCAGGGCCTTGATGAGCGCGGCGGATGGCCGGGGCACATGGTTATCAACAAGAGCCCCACGAATCACGGCGCAGCAGCCGGCAACAAGGGGCGTGGCCATGCTCGTGCCGCCCTCATACATCCACCTGACATCGTTGCTGTGTCCCCAAGATTCGCCGTGGTGTCCCGGCACAATCTGGCTGGAGCGGGCCGACAGGATGGTGGTGCCGGGAGCGACGACGTCGGGCTTGATCCGGCCATCGGGCCGAGTGGGGCCGCGGCTACTAAATGCGGCCATGCCCTCCGGATTGTCAGCCACATTGTCGACCGAGATGGGCCCGAAGGGGAAACTGTTGCGCCAGGCGCCGTAGACGAGCGGCTTGTTTCCCGCTACGGGGCTCTTGACGTTCGGTCGATTGTTCTCGGATGCGCCGACGGTGATGACGTTCTTGGAAACGGCCTGGGCCGACAGCGAATGGGGGTCGACGTGGCCGCGGTTGCGGTCGATGTCGACTCCCGAGTTGCCCGCAGCGAAGAGCACCGTCATGTCCTTGTTTCCCCAGAGGTAGCTGTCGATCCTGGCCGACTCCCGCTCGACATAGGGCTGAGGTGGTCCGCCCCAGGAGTTGGTATGGATCGTAGCCCCCTCCCGGAAGACGCCGTCGAAGAGGTCGGGGTAGTTGTTGCCAATCCCGCCCAGCCCAGCATTCCATGACTGCGGGTTTGGACCCCGACTCTTGTCGAACTTATCAAAGAGGGACTGCATGATGAGTCTGGCCTCGGAAGCTGGGGCCTCAATCTCGCCCTCTTCAGCATGATTCCCTTTACCCAGCACGGAGCCGCAAACATGGGTACCGTGGCCGTCTGGATCGTCCGACTTCTCAGGCTCACCCCTGGCGGCAGGGCGACCCCTAGCATGGAGAGAAATGACGCGGTCACCGAACGCTTCGTGGTATCCCGCCAGCGAACCTGTATCAAACCCAGTGTCCGCTACGCACACGACCTGTCCTTTGCCTTTATAGGTGGTGTTGGCCGTGCCAACGGGCGTGTGGGCTTCGAGAATGCCGCAAGCAACATTGTTGAAGATGCGGCGAGTGTGCACCTCGTTGATGGCCTTGACTTCGTCGATGCGGGCGAGCTGGGCCAGCTTGGATTTGGGCACCCTGAGGCAAGCCTTGCGGTCATGAACCTCGACGTTTGTAACCGGAATGTCCGCCTGGGCAGCAATATCATTGGCCACGCGGCTCATATCTTCATCGCCGATGTCGTCGTGAAGGCCGACTTCCACCTCGGCTTCGTCATCATCGTTGCCCGCCTTGAGGTCTGGCTCAACCACATAATCCGGGTGATAGACCTCGGCGTCAGTGACGAAGTCGCTGAGGTTGCTGGTCAGAGGCTCCAACGTAGTAGGCTTGTAGCCGCATAGGTAGACATCCTCACCCTTGTACTCCAGAATCTCGACTTCCTTGTCCCGAAGTGCTTGTTTCTGCTGCGCGTTAAGGGGGCCCCGGGTTTGGATTAGGATGTAATTGGAATTAGCTACATCGGGTGGCGGTACTGCGAAAGCGTTGTGAGACGCGGTGCTGGCAGCTCCTGCGTCTGGGCGTGAGTTGCCGTTAATCTGGATGCGATGCATGTTGACGGTGAGGATTGTCCTACAAGCTGAAAAACCGTAGGGGGGCTGGAGAAAGAGCCGTGGAAGGATATTTGATTTATAGCCAGTAATCAGTTGGTATTTCTTTTAAGAAAGAGCAGTGAAGAGGGCCTTTTTTAAGCTGGGAGTCTTTGGCTACTGAACAACACATATAGCCTTTATTTATATTCTTAGACGTCTGCTAGCCTAATAGTATGCTTACGTAGCTCCCAGTCAGAATTTTGATTTGCATCTCATTTTTCATAAGGCTTGACGCCCTATGTACGACAACGAATCTGGGCTCTGCTTGATAGATTTCAGCTTGGCTGTGCCAAGGCAGAGATCGCATCTGCATTCCCTATTAAGTGCCCTTTGTCGTTGCATGTGGGCTGTGACAGCCCAAACTTTTGTTTCAATGCCACTATTAGCTTGGTAGTATTATTTCTGGTGGTGAGAGCGTTTCCATTAGTTGCCTCCAATAGTCTACTTGAGGCGTCGGGGGGCGTCCTCGCAAGACATGCATATATATAGAGCTGAACTGTAATCGCCACCATTCATTCGCTCGGTTTGAATGATAGGGCAGCTGAATTGCAAGCCACCATTCCTGCAGCACTAATACGGCGGTTGACCCCGACGTTGACCGAAAACGGTGTTTTTTCGTGGGGCTGAAATTGGGAGCTGTCTGATTCGACTCAGGAAGATGTGGTCATTCGGAGCAGTATTCCTTTCGATCTCAAGGCTGGTGTAAAAAGAACGGGTAGAGCGCGAGTAAGATCTATTTCTCCGAGGACACTCAGCCACGATTAACTAGTTGTTTTCATATTGCAGTGGTCTCAGACCCTCCCGAATTGGACCCTCCATAACACGGGCATCACCATCCGGGCTTCCACAGCCTATGGCAGCAGTAAATGGTAACAGCTACACGAAAGATTCAGAGAATAGCGGGTCGAAAACATAAGTATCAAGGCGACTGGTTGTGGAGTGAACTCGCTGCCAACGGCTGGGACTAGCCGCCGAAATAATGTTTTACTTCACATTTCAACTAGCTTTGAGGATCAATGACAAGTGTAATGATTCATGTAGAGGGGCCAATAACCGCGGGATGAGACTTGGCTTAATCTTCTAGGTCTAGTTGGTGGCGTCTAAAATCGTGGCTTTCGAAATGCTTGCATCGACAGGCCGTGATTGCTAGCTATAATCCGTGTGAAGTAAGTTTCCGGGCCGCCGTGCGGCAGAAACCACGCGTGAAAGAGATTCAACATTTATCATAGTGAGCCTTGAACTCACAATTTCACCTCCAGAGTGGCGTTTTTTGTTCTCTGTGGCATGTACAAGTTATAGGTTGTTGGTCGTGGTGACCATCTAGCTGAGTAGATAGAGAAGTGACTCACTTGGCCGCTTAAACTATCCTTTTCAGTAATTCTTCCATTCTGGGTGGCGTTAATATGTGCTAGTAACTGCCGACATGGCGCCAGCCTCTCAACACTTCTTCATTTCTAACAAGGTTGTCCACAGACCCGGGCGGCAGGCAAGGCGCTCCGTAAAAGCGACCGGTATTACGCACAGAGTGAGCTGTCAAACAAGCCTCTCACCAAAGCCACGTTTCCCCTCACAGTACAGAGTAAAAGTATGGAGTTACGGAAGGGTGTGTAGCCAGGGCTGAACAAGCCGTGGTGGCGCCATACTGCAGTGAAACATTGGTCATTTGCTATGGAGCCGGCCCAATCATCCTCGGTTCGAAGGAGAGTTCTCATGTTCAATCACTGTCGTAAGCAGCCCCGAAATTTGACGGGCGCCTCTAGCGCTGCTAGTTCCGATGTTGTTTTGAAGAATACGGCGGCGTTGCATTTCTTTTTGATTCAGAGCCGGTAATGGATTTTCCACATGTTGCCTTTGTTAGCTTTAATTTGGATAAGATCAGTCGCTTGCGCAGCAGACTTTAAATACTACAGCGGGCAAGGACTGCGATGCGTGTATTAGAAGAAGGACCTTTGCCCCATGTATTTTTCGTCGTCATGCAATACCGTACGCAAGTAGGCCCTGGGTACCAAAGATGGTATCATGGTGCAAGAAATGAAGTCATAAATTAAAGCCCATCTACCCGCCTAATTGTTCTTAACCGCATGTGAATTGAGATTGTTTGTACGGAGGGAAGGGAACGGATGAGGTTCTACTATGTTCAAGGAAATACCTGGAATGAGAATGAACTTGAAGATTAACGAAGGAATAAAAAGAATAGCTGATAAAATAGGGATAATAAGACAAAGGAATTATTATCCAAATGTCATGCTTAATAGTATTAATGTCGTGAGGCGAGCCAAAAGGGCACATCTGTAAACTATATACTGGGGATATTTGGCCGAGGTTGCAGAGCTTTTTTGCTTCGTGACTCTTGTGTTTCAACCCAATACCCTTTGTAATATGCCCAAGTTTCTCAGAGCGCAGCATTACATTCTATATCAGCTTGCAGAGGCTAATTTCTACCTCCTGTTTCGTACATCTCTGGACGATGGAACACACTTGATGGGCAAGTTTGAGTGCAAAATGGCATATTGATATGTGCTCAAACTCAGTTCACAGCACAGAATACCTGATAATAACAGAATCTTCATGGCAAAGGATGAGAAACCTTCGATGACTATTAACCAATCATTCAGAGTGCCTAGAGAAAAAAACGAGGCGGTGCGGTGAAGTAGAACTGGACAGGAGAGAGTGTAAAATTCTACCGAGAAACACGAAAAAAAGAGCAAAAGGAACAGAATTACGCTTGTTCAATTTTACCTCTGGCCAAAGTTCAATTATCACACAAATACTGAACATCAAAAGAACTCTTTGTCTACCATGTTCGTCTTTATGGATCCAGAATCACAAGCCTGAACGTTGTTCATTACAAGTCAGTCCTCAACCCCCGAACAACAAAAGAACAATCAAATTAGTTGAGATTCTCTGGTGTTCAGTGCAGGTTGAAATTACTTTTTGATCCGTAGCTTCCCCCGCTCAATTACGACTAAGGAATCACCATCCTCCACCATCCAAAATTTCTCAAGTATTCTACCCCTTCTTCCCTATCGGTTTAGGTCAGAACAAGGCACGCCAAGATGACTCCAGACGAGATCATCACAGCCGCCAACGCAAGGATTTCTCAGCAGGAGCACGAGATCGCTAGGCTCAAGGGTAACGTGAAGAGTCTAGCCACTGCACTCAACGACGTCGGTTCTCTCTTTGAAGCCCAAACTAAAGGACGATACCAGGCTACGCAGGAAGTAGAATGCCTCCGGGGCCAAGTTAGTTTTCTTGAGAGATACATCGCCTTCATTGATGAAAAGTACTCAGCCATCACTCGAGAAGCAACGGCTCACTTTCAACACCAGTTGGCTGCCGCAAATTGGTCTACTTATCAATGGAGCCAAGACGCGGCCTCTTACAGCTTGGCGACGAGAGCCCTCCAAGAGAAGCTTGCGGCCAAAAGTAAAGAGGAAAACGCAAGTGAGAAGGAGATTCAGGAGATGCTTGACAAGTACACTGCAATGCAAGCAACCGTGTTGAAGACGGAAATGGAAAAAGAAAACGCCGAGCGCGATTTGCAGGAAACTGAGCGCCAACTAGCCAAAGCCAACAAAGCGACCCAAGACCTGATGAGGGATCATGAAGAAGTGACGTCGAAGCTACTCAGCCAGAACAAGTTCCTTGATGCTCAAAAACGGAAAAAGACAAGAGAGGCCGCTCAAGCTCGAGAACAAGTTACCAGAGAAAGAAATGTTGCTGAGCAGCAGCTGAAGGAAACAGAGGAAATGATAAAAAAGAGCCGCAAGCTCGAGAAACGGTTGGCCGAAAAGGTCAAAAAGCAAGAGAAGCTTCGACATGAATGCGACACCATTTTCAACGAAGCCAAGGCGATTCGCCAATCGAGAGATTACTACAAATCAAAAGACGCAAAGCAATCCAAGCTTATACAGAGTCTCAGGGATCAAGTGGCAAGCTTGGAATCGGCCGAGAGGACGAATGCCTACACCAAGGCCGTCGAAGATTTAAGCATGGAAGTGAATGATTTGAAATCGACTCAGATAAGACTGCAAGAGAATCTTGAAGCCGAGACACGTCTCAAAGAGCTCATTTTGGCCAAGGCGAAAGAACAGGATAAACTGCTAGCTCAAGTGAGGGGTGCTTCCTCGAGGAGGACTGCTGAGGTTGTGAAGCTGTTGGACGGTTCAAAGCACCGAGTTGAGAAGTACATCTTTGACAAAGTATGGGATCTACTAAAAAACATCGACAGCCAGGAGAAGAGGGAGATAGCATTCAAGACAATAGTCACGTTCCTCGGTTTGGTACTCGAGGATGTGGACGCTATTATCCAGGACGGCGGCGAGATCAAGGTCCTCATAGCGGAACTTACGGAATTATTCAGTGAAGCTGCGACTCCTTCCACCGAGAGGTTTGCCAAGGCTTTCATCAGCAGAGCGTAGAGGGGCTGCAGCCGGAGGATAAGCAGAAGGCCACAGAGTAAGCCTAAGCGGATCTCCTCGCAATGGCAAGAAAAGGTCTCAATTTTGCAGCTGGATAGCTTCATGGTACGAGACCGTTCAGAGAGTTTCTTTGGCTCCCATGAGGGTGTGACGAGGGCAGGGTTACTGGGCTTAGAACTTGGGGTTCAATCTTTCATAAACTACTTTAGGATATTGAAGGTCTTTGGTTTTCGTCAAGGCCCTAAGGGACCAGACGTCTCTATAAATACAACAAGTCAGTGAGCCCTAGTAGCCCGAGGCAGCCCTCGCCAAGGTCCGACTCTGGGCTCTCGTGATACCTTTCTTTGTTGTGTAACCTTTGTTATCCGATACCTTTGTCCAGGTCTTGACCGTGTGACAGAGTGTATCCCTACTCGGTCCAATAGCAGATGTACTATACAAGTAGAAGACTGAGGTGTTGTGACAAGGGCTCATTAGAGGGCTTGAAGCAAATGGGCTCAATTCAATGATAATCTTGTAGGATGTCAAAGGTCCTTGGTTCCTCCAAACCAGAAGGCGAGGGGAGACCATCTTATATACATGAAAGGAACGGCCCGTGCCTAGTGTGCCCCATAGTTCTCGTGATCTCCTTGTGTAACAAAGGGCTTCTAATCCTTGCTTGACCTAATCCGTGTGACAAAAGGAACAGCTGTGTCTAAGGCTCCCAGCGGGTCATGTGTTCAGTCTGTGTAACCTCCAGGTCCTGTATCGGCGATGCCCCTTTGTTGGGCGGTGAGATTATTGAGCTTTGACTGTGTGACAGAAAGTGATGAGTAAAACTCCCAAAACATGTTTGCCAAGGGCAGGGTAGCTGGGCTTGGAATAAAGGGTTCAATTTAATGTCAATAATCGACTTTCAGTTTCTCAGTTTTCCACGAGGCCTTGAGGCAAAACTTTAAAAGCCTCGTCAATTACTAGCTTAGTTACTGTTGATTACCTAGCTCATTTTATAAAATTCAATTGAGATATGGCCTGCTACCCAAGTTGCGGCAAACCCCTTTTCGCACAGGAGCTATTGTACGCGGTTACTGTGACAAGGGCTCGTTAGAGGGCTTGGAGCAATTCAGCTCAATTCATCTGATAACAGTCTTTGGTATCAAAAGTCCTTGGTTTTCCTCAAGACCTCGTTGACCAAAGACCTCTTTGAATACAAGAAGTCGGTGAGAGACTTTGCTCTAGGTCTCGTGACCGTAGCCCTTGTGTAACCTTTGACATTGGGCCATTTCCGTGTAACAGTTACCTTGTTCTGTATTTTTGTCAGGACCATAGATAGAGAGGGAACCAAAAGGTCACATTTGAGCTGGATACTTGTCGACGGAATATAAGGGGGTATAGTTGCTGTTCAGCTAGAGCGCGTTCTTTTGATAACCATATCGTGGGTATTCGGCCAAGGGCCGCAATCACTGGATATTTTGCTCCATGGCTCAACGACCAAATGAACGGTCCTCTGGGCTCTTTGTCATACAATCCGGCGACATGTAAAAAGCGTACCAGAAAATAAGATTCCAACACAGGGTCTAGCAGAAAATATACATCATCCCTTATTATTACATTACCCCAAGCACTACGGCCAGAGTAATTACTCATATATTACACACAGATTTACCGAACTCGTTTACTCAAACAACATTTGCTCATCCTCCTTGAACCAAATCTAGTCGGTGCCTCACTTATCTACACAAGGAAAGCGGCCAGCCAAGCGACAGCAGCCGCAAGGCTATATCCATTCACGGCAGCAGCAGCAGTCGGCACTGCCGAACCAGTTCCGCTTGGCACGGTCGTTCCAGAGGCGGTGCCGGTCGCACTCGTACTCCCAGATGGCATCGTGGTGCCCGTTGCGTTGCTAGGCTTAACAACAGCCGGGTACCTGTCGCACATGGGATCCTTCGCAGCCTTGGGACAAGTAGACTGGTCGATACAGATGGATTGCAGCTGAGGGCCCTGCGCTTTAACGGCAGTGGTGGGCGGCCCGCAAGCAACATTGAAAACAGCGTTGAGCGAGTCGGCAATGGCAGTGACGTCGTCCTTGGCCACGCCAAAAGAGGCCGCCGCGAGGCCAACCTGCGCCACAAAGTAGTCCATCTCTGGCTTTCCAAGATCCATGAACTTGTGAACCTCTGCCATGGAAGCATGCCCGCTGTACGCGTCGAATCCGGCCATTCCTTGCATGCTGCATCCTGTGAGGCTTCCAAAGAACTCGTATAAGTGCGTGAGGAGGAAGCTTTTTTTCCGGGGTCAGCGCATCCTGGAGCATCAGAGGAGAATGTACGTACTACTGATGGCTTTTGTCGTCATTGGCGGGCTTGTTCTCTTTCAGGGGCTTTTCCAATTAGCACATTTTTCGCCAGTTCAGCAAGATTGTCAGCAGGCTCGACTTACCGCCGCGCCACCGCCGTCTAAGAAGTTGACAGACTCGCCCATCTTTCCACCAGTATTCGTTGAAGCAAGCGCACCGTTGAAGTAAGGAGCAAGGTTGACCTGTTTGCCGTCAATCTCGCCGGGGGCGAGGATGCCAGGAACGGCATTATGGTTAGGCATGGTGTCTATGTGCTCGGGTTAGCGCCCAAACTGCGAAGAGTGAAACGGCACAGAAGGATTATACAATTTCCAATGACGACTGTGTTTACCAACAGGGTCAGCAGCGTAGCCTGGTTTGTTGCGTTGTTGGTCTTCAGCAACGCGGTCGTGTAATAGTCGCAGATGCTTTGGTCCTTGGGGCGCTGAGCGTCGACAAGCCCGACTGCCGCTGCCAGGATGACATTCTTTAACTGCATGATGACTGAACAAAAGGTAATCTGAGTTGCTGATCTTTTGTTTTAAGCTTTGGTCTTTGGCACAATATTGACGACGTTGATGTTGGGGTACGGCCTTTCGGAGAGAGTGTATGAAAGTAGAGAATGGAAGAAGGAAGGTGGGATAGGCAACATATACCATCTGTTTTCATGGCGAGTAGGTGGCTGCCACGCCCCTTCAAATACCGTAGACTGCGAGTGGAACAAGGGGCTGGGCAAATCAATGCCTTTGTGATGAGAGCCGGTAATGAAGCACAAGGCTGCGCTAAGACTGGGTTGAGGTTTCTGAACCAAGTGACCTACATTCTCGTTGCCTGATCTGGAATTTTGCTTGCCACGCCAAGGTGGTGGCATATGCAATCTTGTCTTTGCCCCAGGCGCGGAAGGACTATGCCTCCTGGGAAATAGGACATGGCTTGAACTACTGAGACGGTCGGCCCAATGGTCTGACCGGTTCCCTGGGTCTTTGAATCCCGGACCTCCAATTTCGGATCCTGGCTGAAATATTTTCACGTTGCCCGCAAATAGCTGACGGTTGATGGTGAAGACGAAATCTGACAACAACTCACTGCTGTTGCCTCCATGGAGACGATTGTTGCCTTGAACAAAGGCCGTCCTCCTTCGACGGCACTCTTGTACAGCACGGCTAGGCACAATAGCAGCGCACCTGCATCATGATGCAGTCAGTTCAGAGCCGAGACTGAGCTAGGTTGACACTAGTGGTTCCTGAGCAATATGATTCCAAAGGCCGCACACATGTGTCTTACAACTTGGACTGAGCCTGTGTCGAGGACCAATGGTGTCCACTCACAGAAATACAATACTAGTAGGGCTGCTTGGCGTTGGCTGGTATCTAGTCGACCATCCATCCGCTCGCACTTGTTAACGCCTCGCCAAATATGAGACACATGACTTGGTGTAGACGCAGAGTAGTCCAACAACAACTACAACAATCCAACAACAACTACAACAATCCAACAACAACTACAACAATCCAACAACAACTACAACAATCCAACAACAACTACAACAATCCAACAACAACTACAACAACAGATACTCATCTCGTTTAAACACGTCTAATTTCCTCGATATCAGTCCATGGCAAAGTCACCAAGATTCACTTTCCATTCACCCTTTCCAAAAGTGGCCGTTTCCACGCAATGACAGGTCGTGTGGGGAAAAGACGGGAAATACCCAAATACCCAACCCAACATGAGCGAGGAAAACCACCAATAATAGAGACTAGTCTAGCCAGCAGCCAGTCATACATATCCCACCCCTGTTACAGTAGGTCTCACCAGCGCGAAGCCGTGTGCTCGGCCCTTGTGGATTTTGTGGAAACTTCAACCCCGGATGTTCGCCTTCCCGCGCGGCGGAAGCAACACTGCCGACGCTAAAACGGATGGCTTATTGAACCTGGACCGACGAGCCAACTGGCGTCGCGGTAATGAAATCCCTTGCACGACGTTTCTCGGTAATTGCTCAAGTGCTGGTTTGTGGCCATGGTCAGGCGTTGTTTGCGCGGGGAGTGCGGACCGAATTCAACCGCGTCTGTCACACGAGCGACTTTTCTTTGTTGTGAAAAAGAGCCGCGTTTGCTATTTTGGTAATAGCTCTCTATCGACCGAGAGCAGAAGTTCGCCTCGTAGTGCCCACGATGGGCATGGACGCACCGGCTTGTTGGGGCCCCCTTGCTGCCGTCGGCACGTTTTGTACTGGTTTGAGGAGAAAAGAACTTTGGATCCCCATCAGCCGTTACATATGACCTCATCATATTGTAATTGACTTGTTGGACCGCATCGGGGGGCATATCCAGTTGGCATCGTGGCTAATTGCCGTCCAGGTTCCTCAGCTATCGACACCAAATACTGAGCCAATATGCCGCACTGTCTTCTGGGAATCCCGCGCATATTATGATGATGTCGCCTTGGCAAAAATACTAGCGAGATGTTCTGGAACGCTCAATTACGGTCGTGTATGTATGAGTATGGACCGTCTTTGACGCGTGATACCACCACGCGCAGGTCTATCCCTCCAGACCAAAAACTACGAATGCTTCATAAAGATCGTCACCTCCCTCCATCGGTCGTTGTGCGTCTGATGAGTAAATTAGCACGCCATTTCTTCTTCTGCTGCTGTGTTTGAGGCACTTCTTTTACTAGCATAGCACGAATAGCTGGCTCTTGCTCTCCGCGTGGACCCTGCATTACACCCAAATGTAATCTCGCGGATTTAGATAACGTCGATTGGTCTAACCTCATTTACATATGTTGTGTGCGGCCATTTTGAGTTTTCAGAGCAAGTCACTGGCACAAACTATATTTTTACTTCCATACAATAGCTGAGGCTATCGCGAGATAGCCTTTGCCGGCGCGCCGCGATGAATCACCAGTTTCACTAGCTTTTAACGCATTGAGATGCATTTATAGTATATGACGCGGTTTGTTACTGTTCTTTGGCTTAGGTACGGCCAGGCACATGGTGTTACTTGTTGAGGCACTACCTGATGCAGTGCTTGCACGACTATCAAGATGGGTTAAAAAAAATTACAACTCAATAAAAAATATACTAGTTTAAATACGTGACTATTGAGTGCTTTCTGCTAGAAGAGTATCCCAAATACTAGGCATAGGTAATAATAGTGAGGCTCGAGCCTCGCAGCCTGGCATTCAAGCCCTTGTATATTTACTGTCAGCTTTGTGTCTGTGAGATATTAATTGAACTCGATGGGTTTATAGTATTGCAAGGCACTCTATAGTCCCTTTAATCCTAGCGCTGTGTTACGTCCCAAATGAGACATTGCTTCACCTCTTGCACAAAGAGGTAGACTGACATGCTTCAATTACATTACATTCGACTTTACTTCACCAACTAGCTGCAAGATATATGCCTTATAATACAACATCTAGTTCCGTGGCGTCTCAATACTCTCGTGTTTGAAGCCCAAGTTCTTACCATTTGCTTGTCTTTTTAAAATACGTTAACTTTATGAGAGTTAGCACCCCATTACTATAACAGAGAATTGAAGGGGGAAGATGTATCATCTATAATCAGTTAAAGAACTCTAGTAACCCGCTAATAGTAAAGTCACGGTCTGTACATGTTTCGCGCCACATCCATCTTATCAGGGTCCTGCTACTCAAACACACCAGGGACTTGACCTCACCGTTATACCCATCGAGTGTTTGCTGGTGTGCCTCTGTAGCTATATTCCCGGTTCGGATGTACAATTATCAGAGGCTGGGGCAACCAAGGAACTATCGGGGGAAAACCGGATGCTGCAGTCGCTTGGCCGAGGCGATGATCTTGCCATCGGGTGAAAAGGCGACCGCACAGATATTCTCACTACGCCTGGCGAGCACCCACCGGCATGCTCCCGTGGCCGCACCCCAGAGCCGGACAGTACAGTCACCGGAAGCCGAGGCGATCATGCCGGCGGATGAAAGTGCGACAGCCTTAAACTGGCCCCCATGCCCCTCGAGTGTCTGCCTCCGAGCGTCCCGGTGGTCTCTTATACCTGCAACTGTCGGGATGAAAGGCAGCCTCTCTTGCCACTGCGCTTTTCTGACCAAGCTTTCCATGGGACTGAACACGAGTGCAGAGCCAACCGCTTGCAATGGGGCTCGTTCTATGATGGATCCGTAGCTACTGATAAACCTTTCAGCATCCCCCAAGAAGGCTGCAAGCTCAGAACATGAAAACGACTCCTGGACGCCATTAGTTACCAGGAATAGTGATAACAGTCTTCCTCATACCTGGGCGACGTGCAAAAGCCTCCTCCCTAACAAAAATCCGTCCAAGAGCCTTCCTATTAGTGACAAGGCTGCCAGCCAGTGGAGGAAATGCACCTTAAGAAATTCCAGCACTGGCCCTCTACTACACTCAGACCCGAGGCGCTCAACATTCTGCCCAGAAGATGCACGCGCACCTTATTGGAACTGGAGGATCTGGCTGGGGTGGCATCAGGTTTCAATTTTTCTGGTTTCAAGCCGTGGTCGAGCTCGTAAATGTCCTGTCGGAGCACCGAGGACATGGTTTCGATAGAGCGCTTAGCGATGCTCACATGTCCCGGGACATTTCCAGCCAACTAAAGATTAAATGTCTCTAGCAAATAATCCCTGGCCGACTGGTGGATTAGATGCACATTGTCATCTCTCGTCCTCAGAAACTAGGGTGTAAAAGGTCCACGGGTACCCGTGTGGGTTGCTTACCCGTGGGCTTTAGGTAGGTATAGGTAGGAAAAAAAGACTTAAATGGATTTATAAGGGAAAATGGAGTACCTATAATTATTTATTAAGAATATTAAGTGTTTTTAGGTACTTAAATAAAACCTATATAACTTACTTTCTTTATATTAAATTATAATAATTATTATTATTAATTAAGTATTAAAGTATTATATTTTACTTTATATAATACTTATATAAGTATAACTTAAAACCTTTATTATTATTAATTAATACCTTATAAGAGTCTATTAAGTTATACTTTATTTCTTTATTTAAATATATTAATTCTTATATTATTTACGTTAAGTGTATTATTATTTAATATAAGAATATTTAACTTACTTATTACTTTAGCCTTTTAAGATAAACGTAATTAATTTAAGAGTATATTTAAGTATATTTATTAAGTTTTACCTTATCTTCTTATTTTAAGATACTAATCTCTACTAGAGTATTAATAAAAAAACTACACTACATATAGTTTTTTAGTGTAGTTTTTAGTGTAGTATAGTTTTTGTAGTTTTAGTGTAGTTTAACTATACTACAATTATATTTATAGTGTAATATATAATTATAGAGGGAAATTTTAATTATAAATATAACGTTAATTATAAGACTTATAAGGTTATAATTATTATACTTAAATAAAGCTAATTTAGCTCTTTATAATGCATTAGTTTTTATACGTATAGCTTATAAATTAAGCGAGTTATAATAGGTGAAATCTTAGCTAAAAATTAAGATTTACTTTTTAAAATAAGAGATTAAAAGCTTAATATCTCGCTTAATATTCACATTTTAAGGTTAATTTTTAAAGATTTAAAATCACGTGATTTTTAACTTTATTTTAATATATAACATGCTTATATAAGCTTTTTTTTAGTAAAACTTTTTTTATAATAAAATTTAAAAATAAAAAAGTTAAGTAAGAAATATAAAATCTATTATAATATAAGAAATGATATATATAAAAAGAAAGTATAAAATATTATTCTATATTAAAAATTTTAAGGTATTCAAATATATTATTTATAACTTTAATGTATTTCTTATAACTTTAATATTTAATATTTTATATTTAAGTTATAAGGTAATACTATAAATATTATTATTTTATAAGATATTAATATGTAAATAATAGAAATTTTTAAATTTAATATATTTAGAATATTTCACTTATAATAATAATATAAAATAATACTTGCTTACTTAGTATAATTCCCTTATAATTGCCTTTTATTTTATTTTTATTTTATTTTTATTAGTTTTTTAATCCCTATTTTTAGCTTATTTAAGCTAGCTAATCCCTACTTACTAATACTAATATTAGTAAGTAAATTTAGCTCTATTTTAGCTTATTAATTATATTAGCTAATAATAGCTTATAAATTAATTAATACTATATATTACACTAATTTTTAAAATGTAATGTAGTGTAGTAAAACTACACTATACTACACTATACTAAAATTCACTTAAAACTATAAAACTACACTACTTCTAATACTCTAATCTTTACGCTATTTACGCTAAGTATATTATTATTTAATTTAAGAATACTTAAATTACTTATTACCTTTAAGGTAAACGTAATTACTTTAAGAGTATATTTATTAAGTTATATAATAATTAATTATAATAATTATTTTATTATATTTCTCTTTATTATAATAACTCTCTTTTAATTAGCTGAATATTCCTTTTAACTTATATACGTAATATAATAAATACTAGATACTTTATATATTATTTCTTTTATATATAAGTATTTTAAGCTAATATTAAATTAACTAAATAAGATCTTCTTAACGTAAAACTTATTAAGGCTAAACTTTAACTTAATAATTAAGCTTTAATTTAATCTCTTAAGCGCGTAATAATAGTTAATATATTAAGTGTATTAAGAGAAGTATTATTTTTATTTTATACTTTAAGGTTTATACTTTAATTAATTTCTTAATACTTAGCCTTAATTATTAGGCTAAAGGGCTTTAAGGTATCTTTAAGGGGTAATAAATTATAATACCTTATTATATATAATTAATAAAGAAGAGAAGTTATATAATATTTAACTTAGAATATTAAAGCTTTTTATTTATTATATATATAGCTTATTCTCTTTAAGTTAATTTACGCGTTAAGTAAGTAATTTCTT